>NC_042968.1:78135718-78435718 GCF_901001165.1 Salmo trutta
ATTAATTTGTAGATTTAGGAGGCCAAGCCCAGCAGAAATCCCCCAGCAAAACCTCCTGTGAGGACAATATTCTTCTTCACAAATGTCTGCACCTGGTAAAAAGAAAAACACCAAAGCATGGTTAAGTTTAGCAGAGTATTGATAAGCATTGTTCATAGTATGGAAGCCCGTTCCTTATGAGCTTGTGAGCCCAAGCCCGAAAAAACAAAAAACATAGTTATGATTGTGCCATTATACAATACATAGCCTACCACATATTACGCATGGCAGAAAAACATAAAACAAAACTGATTTAAGATGTCTTCAGTACATAATTGGTCTAGCTTATACTCCAAAATTAAACATATTTGAGTAGTCGCCTTTGAGTGTGGACTGTTTTATTATGCATATTGGATGGACTGGTTACCAAAATGTCTATACATGAATCTGGGAGAGAGCGTATAGCCCTAGGCGATGCACTTGATTCATTGATTTTGCAGTGCAACTTAAAGTTAGCCTAGAATTAGTAAATTTGTAATTGATTTTGAATAGCCTAGTAAATATGGATTTTTTATTTATTTTAAGAATTAATTGACACATTACCTTCAGCTATACAGAATATCTCACCAACATGCATTTCCATCTGCTCTCCTTTATTGAGTGCGCAGAAGGTCTGTCAACAGTGTAGTGAAATATGTTTCGTTACATAAACATGTCACTATTGATGTTCCTGAACAGATTTCATTTGCCCTAATTACGCACCGGGTTGGAGAGCCCATGGCATACAGAGTTTGGGGCGGAATATCACCTGTCGGGCAGCGAGAGCATGCTCCTCAAACAGTGGTTGATGAAATTAGTGTTCTTATATTTACTCCTCAACTGCTCATATTAAGAACATGCTCCACTGTAAAACCGAAGTAGCCTACAAAGCAGACCCACAGCAAAGCGCACAGCCTTCATTTGCAATTTGAGCGCATATAGATGACATGTCACTTTTCCCCTGCCCATTTTGATAATGGACCATTCTAAATCTAAACAAATTTGACATATTAGTAATGACAAGATTAAATTGAGAATAGTCTGGTGAAAATATGATCACTTGATGAGAGGACAGCTGTGCAGCATGAGGCAAGGAACAGAGAGCAAGCTTTTTTCCCCTACTTTCTCATCAATGGAGCCTATGTTTTTATTTAAGATTTGTATCATTACTAAAGTTGCCAAATAACTAAATCTTGCATATAGGACCCGTTTCAAATTACCACTTTTACGCTCAACATAGACACACCATGAGCACTCGCTCTGTAATGGGAAAAATATAATGAAATTCAATTTACTATAAAATCTGATAAAATGGCACAGGATTTAAGCATATCAGCCAAATTAACAAGCCTACAACATGGAGCATAGCCAGATAACATAGGCCTACAGTAGGCCAACTCATATTCTGTTCTTCTGAAATACATTTTCTTCATATCATAAATGTTTCTTTAAGACCTGACTAAAATAAATGGATTTACTGGTGTATATTAAAATTATTTAGACTTTTCTAAATGTAGCGGTTCCAAAGGCGTGCATCAGGGCTTGTATGCGTGGAGGCTAAACTTTACCTTGAGACTGGCAGTCTTTTGCATGACAATAACCATCAGAAAAAATGTAATTAGTTTTGGGAAACAACAAAACTCAGGCTTCGTTCAAACTTAAATAAGTTGAACTCGCATCTCAGCTGATGTGAAGTGTAGCTCTCCCCAACATCTCTCAAGCTCTACTGGAACACTGGCCCAGCCACCCCTAAATAGCACCTGGGCCAACACAGGTGAAACACCTTCCCACTAACGAGATGGCAACCAGCACAGGTGTAACACATACTGACTGACAAGGTGACAAATCGGTGTGCCCTACGTGCTAAAGTACCTCAAAACATAAATGAAAAAAACAAAGCATGTAACAACTTTAAAGGATAACCGTATCTATGTCCTATAGTCACCGTGCGAGCTTTGATATTGTTCGATATTAATGAATTGGAGAGTTTTGTTGATGTGAGTTGATGCCCGTTTCATGAGCGACTTACCATCTCATAATTAGGGTTATCACTTTTTTCCTCTAGAAATTAAATATGTTTCATGTTTTGTTTGCTTGCCACGATACAAGTATTGCGATACGAAGTATCATGGCAAGGAAACAAAACATGAAACATATTTAATTGAGGGAAAAAGTCAAAATGTTAGAAACAAACAGCATTATGTTGTCACCAAGAGTCACATTTGTTTATTTTGCAAACAATAGCACCAACATTTTAAAATAAAGTAGGACCATAGAGTTAGTCTAATTCATGTTGTTTTCTTTTTGCAATGGAAAATCTGGTGTCGTAGTATCACGACACTGGTATCATGACAATCCTACTTATAATAATGACTTATTTCAATTATGACTTACTATCTCACAACTCAGTCAGATTTTCTTTTTTGGGTGGCAGGAACGGGCTTCCATATATTTGACATTGTTCTCTTTTATACTCTGGAGTAAAAAGATGTGGATAGCTTCATCATACCATTAGTCATGAGCATATTTGAAATGCTAAAATCACAACACCAAAGAGATCATAAGACATGAATCAGATAGGAAACATCCACCATTTTATAGTAGTAGACCATGATGACCCCTTACCTCATCCACTTTTGTCCTGACTTCTTTACTGGGCTTTTCTGTATTCAACTTCAGCTGCTTCTTGGCCTTGTTTACATCACGCTCCACTCTCTTCCAGTCCACTTTGATGTACCCTGTGTGGTTGGCAATCTAGAAGGAAATGAATCACACACCAATAATGGCAATGTGACTGGGGTTGAGCCATAACACACTTCCATGTGTCCTAATGTGAAACATAAGTGTCAAATATGTGTTAAATGTAGGTAAATAAGTCGGTCAGGTGTTGTTTAGAACTATGGATTTTCAAACACAAAATAAATTGATGCAGAGCATAAGAAGTCACACCTTACCTGAAGCAAAAAGAAGCCTCCACCCACTGCTGAAGCTGCCAGCTTTCCAACTTTCTGGAACAAATACCCAGCACACCTAAGAGGAAAAACAGCTATTAAACAAAGACCTGCCAAGTCATAAATGGTTACAATTGTAGAACACCACAGCAGATTCACATGGCTTATCCATTTATTATTTATTCATATTACACAATCAGGACTGATTGACTCACCAGCCAGACACTCCACCGATGGCAAGCTGGGTGGCAACATCATACTTCTCTGCTACTGGCCCAGAGTTCTTGCCAAAAATTTTGTTCCACCATCTCTGTTTCTTGGCATAGTCTACCACCTCTTCACTCTTATCTAGAAGATACTCTACCACCTCCTCACTCTTATCTAGAAGAACAAATCACACACAAAAAAAGAGTCAGACCCACCACCATGTAACTGTATCTAGTTGTAATTTGATATAGCCAATTATCACATTGATTTCAGTCATACGCTTGATCGTCCTTGGCTCACATGACATTGCAGGACACTGAAATACAGTGTGCATCTTAATGCTGTGTCTGATGCCAGAAAGTAGACTACATTGACCTTTACAAATCCAGGCTTCTGGACACTTGAAAATAGAGGCCTAAAATAGACCAGCCTAGAGAGACCAGATGTCCATCAATTTCACTTTCAGTCAGACAGACTTGTGATCAGCTCAGCAGTCAAGAGATTTGGTCTGTCTCAAGATCAAACACACTGACCTGGCAGACACAATCCTTTTTGATGCATACCATTGATAGTTAAACACTTTTGTTCCGTTTTATGGAATTGGCCCTGTTTGTTTTAAGGTCAGTGCTATCCGGGATCCTTGTGACATCCCTACCCTAAAAGCCAATTTATGCTTGATCTGAAAATGTGATCAGAGGCTCTGTATGGAGGGTGTGATGCAATTGCAGCGCCTTCGGAGGCATGCAAAGGCAAAAGGATCATCGATGTTTGGCTGTCATTTGACAAATAAACATAATTGTAAAAAATTGTCTGTGCTACAGACAGCGATATCGGTCTGCTAATACAGGACTAGTAAAGGCCCAGTGCACTACTTTAAAAAATATATAAATAAGGCCTCCCAAATGGCGCAGCGGACTCAGGCACTGCATCGCAGTGCTTGAGGCATCACTACAGACCCGGGTTTGATCCCAGGCTGTGTCACAACCGGCCGTGACCGGGAGTCCCATAGGGCGGAGCACAATTGGCTCAGCATCGTCCGGGTTAGGGGAGGGTTTGGCTGGGTGGGCTTTACTTGGCTCATAGCGCTCTAGTGACTCCTTGTGGCGGGCCGGGCACCTGCAGGATGACTTCGGTTGTCAGTTGAACGGTGTTTCCTCCGACACATTGGTGCGGCTGGCTTCCGGGTTAAGAGGGCGGGTGTTAAGAAGCACGGTTTGGCAGGCCATGTTTTGGAGGACGCATTGGGGAGTAGAAACAATGAGACAAGATCGTAATTGGATCGCAATTGGATATCACAAAATTGTGGAGGAAAAAGTGGGTAAAATACAACATGTATATACATACACACAGTACCAGTCAAAAGTTTGGACACAACTCATTCCAGGGTTTTTATTTTTACAACGTTCTACATTGTAGAATAATATTGAAGACATCAAAACTATGAAATAACACATGGAATCATGTAGTAACCAAAAAAGTGTTGAACAAATCAAAATGTATTTTATATTTGAGATTCTTCAAAGTAGCCACCCTTTGCACACTGTTGGCATTCTCTCAGCCAGCTTCATGAGGTAGTCACCTGGAATGCATGTCAATTAACAGGTGTGCCTTCTTAAAAGTTCATTTGTGGAATTTCTTTCCCTCTTAATGCATTTGAGCCAATCAGTTGTGTTGTGACAAGGTAGGAGTGGTATACAGAAGATTGCCCTATTTGGTAAAACACCAAGTCAATATTATGGCAAGAACAGCTCAAATAAGCAAAAACTTTGAAAGTTTATTCAACTGCAGTGGCAAAAACCATCAAGTGCTAGGATGGATGAAACTGGCTCTCATGAGGACCGCCAGAGGAAAGGAAGACCCAGAGTTACCTCTACTGCAGAGGATAAGTTAATCAGAGTTAGTTGAATTGCTGTAAAGAAACTACTAAAGGACACCAATAAGAAGAGACTAGCTTGGGCCAAGAAACACGAGCAATTGACATTGGACCGGTGGAAATCTGTCCTTTGGTCTGATGTGTCCAAATTGGATATGTTTGGTTCCAACTGCCGTGTCTTTCTGAGACGCAGAGTAGGTGAACAGATGATCTCTGCATGTGTGATTCCCACCACGAAGCATGGAGGTGGTGTGATGGTGCTTTACTGGTGACACTGTCTGATTTATTTAGAATTCAAAACACACTTAACCAGCATTGCTACCACAGCATTCTGCAGCGAGACGCTATCCCATCTGGTTTGTGCTTAGTGGGACTATCATTTGTTTTTCAACAGGACAACAACCCAAAACACACCTCCAGGCTGTGTAAGGGCTATTTGACCAAGAAGGAGAGTGATGGAGTGCTGCATCAGATGACCTTGCCACCACAAATCACCCAACCTCAACCCAATTGAGATGAGTTGGACCGCAGAGTGAAGGAAAAGCACCCAACAAGTGCTCAGCATATGTGGGAAATCCTTCAAGACTGTTGGAAAAGCATTCCTCAGGAAAAAGAGAGGCAGAGGAAGTCAGAGATAGGAAGAGGGTTAGCTTGAATAGGTTAAAGTGCAGGGAAAAGGGAGGTTTTTCAAATAAGAATGGTAGAAAGTGTAAGCAGAGTGTGCTGTACGCCGGATCGAAGACAGGAGGAGAAATGGAAGTGATTGAGGGCAAAGTATCGGAGGGGGTAGGTGTGAAGTTCTCGGAGCCCGAGGCTTACACCGAGAGTCAGGATAAAGAGGAGTCTGGTAGGAGTGAAATGTTTGGAAAAAGTGGACCCTTGCCTTTTGGCTGATCCATTTGTGGTTTCAGGATGGGTAAAAACAGAGTTGGGTGCTGTAGAATCAGTAAAGGTAACCAGAAGTGATCTAGTGATCATTTTTTGCGTTTCTGCTGGTCAGAGGGAGCAGGCGGTCAGCGTTAAATGAATGGGGATAAGAGATGTGAATTGTTTTGCTCTGAAGAAAAGGGCACCAAAGAAGTGATTACTGGGGTAGCAGTAAATGTGAAAGTTAACCAACTGAAGGGGAAGATTCCCGGTGTCGTTTGGAGCGACGCAGACAGGGTGGTGTGAGTGATGAAACAGAAGAGACGTTATCTGTCCTTTTGAGTTTCGATGTTGATGTCCTTGCCCGACAAAGTGATGTTAGGATATATACACTACCGGTCAAAGGTTTTAGAACACCTACTCATTCCAGGGTTTTTCTTTCTTTTTACTATTTTCTACATTGTAGAATAATAGTGAAGACATCAATACTATGAAATAACACATTTGAAATCAAGTAATAACCAAAAAAGTGTTCAAATCAAAATATATTTTATAATTGAGATTCTTCAAATAGCCACCCTTTGCCTTGATGACAGCTTTGCACACTCTTGACCTTCTCTCAACCAGCCTCACCTGGAATGCTTTTCCAACAGTCTTGAAGGAGAGGAGTGGTATGAGTAGTAGATCTGTACCAGTACAGAGGGATAGGCCAACAAGTGATATATGCTTCAGTAAGATTGGATCTTTAGCTTGTATAGCAATGGTATCAACTGTACTACAGGGATGGAATGGAAGTTGCTGGAAAAAAATGTAGGTTGTGGTGGCAGCTGCAGAGAGGTATTTGGGTGTGTGAGACTTGACGTCAGAAGAGTTACAGGGTGTGGTGGTGTCCCCTCCTTTCAGACTGTTGGCCTGAGGTAAGGACTAGATAGATTTAAATAGTGGAGAATGGTGGTGGGTTGTGTTGATTTATTTTCTATAAGGGAGTTTATACTCCAGTCTAGTAGGTAGCGGTAATGCAACATTTGATGCCAACCTCCGTTAAACCTCATCGAATAACAAAAATAAGTGGTTAGTAATACTACAAGATTGGACAAGAAAGTAGGTGGGGTCCCATAACATGGCCTTCACTATCCCCTATACGAGACCTCAGTAACGGCACAGTAAGACATACCAGTCATGTATGCAATATCAGTTAGGCTTAATGCCAAATATTATATAACCAAGTTATTGAATGGACCCAATGTGTGTGTCGTAGTTAGTAGTAAATGTTGTGTTAGGCTAACCAGCTACTGAACTACTAGCATTAGCTAACTACCGACCAACACACCCAGGGAGCACTGGAAGGTACGTTAGCCAACTACCATTACAGCTGCTAGCAACAGGGACTACGTCCCTGAATAGCAGGCGTGGTGACTTGCAAACGAGGCACGCTAATGTGCATTTCACACCGAGTTCTTTCTATCTAACTAACTGCGATTATTAGCTAGCATAACATTTTGCACATGCTAGTTAACTTTCTGAAGGGCAGCGTTCAAGTGCATTAACGTAAAGAAAGGCAAACGCACGCAGTTCGCGGGCCAGTATTTTATAGTTTCAGTCAGATTAAATATTATTTGTGGATAGTTACCTAGATCAATATATTTAAACGATGTATTCTATTTCAAATATTTGTTGCTAGCTTGTTTCTCACCTTTCTTCTTCTCGGCCATTTTGTCTCAAGTCACTTCGTTTCAACCCGGATTTGAATCGAGAGCCCATCCGGAATATCACGTGACGGAGCAGAAAACTGGCCTAGTAGAAAAAGAGGCGAAACATTCTCCAAGTTCCGCTGATTGCGATTCGGCCCACGTTTGACCCCGCCCACCTTTTTTTGGCCCATCTTAGGTTTGACAGTCACACACTGAATACAAACACACGTTTGCGCAAGGCACACGTTGAATAAAAACGTATTTCATTTTTGAAGATCGTAAGAAATATTATATCAAATCAAATGTTATGACATATGCGCCGAATATAACAGGTGAAATGTGAAATGCTTACAAGCCCTTAACCAACTATGCAGTTAAGAAAATACCCAAAAATAAAAAGCAGCAGCGGGTACCGGTACAGAGCCAATGTGCGGGGGCACCGGTGTCGAGGTAATTGAGATAATTATGTACATGCAGGTAGGGTTGTTAAAGTGATTATGCATAGATAATAACAGAGAGTAGTAGCAGCATGGGGGGAGGGGGGGCTGCAAATAGTCTGGGTAGCCATTTGATTAGCTGTTCAGGAGTCTTATGGCTTGGGGGTAGAAGCTGTTTAGAAGCCTCTTGGACCTAGACTTGGCGCTCCGGTACTTCTTGCCGTGCGGTAGCAGAGAGAACAGTCTATGACTAGGATGGCTGGAGTCTTTGACGATTTTTTGTGCTTTTCTCTGACACCGCCTGGTATGGAGGTCCTGGATGGCAGGAAGCTTGGCCCCGGTGATGTACTGGACCGTACACACTACCCTATGTAGTGCCTTGCGGAGGGAGGCCGAGCAGTTGCCATACCCATCAGGATGCTCTCAATGGTGCAGCTGTAAAATCTTTTGAGAATCTGAGGACCCATGCCAAATCTTTTTAGTCTCCTGAGGGGGAATAGGTTTTGTTGTGCCCTCTTCACGACTGTCTTGGTGTGCTTGGACCATGTTAGTTTGCTCTACAACCCCGTCGATGAGAATGGGGGTATGCTCGGTCCTATTTTTCCTGTAGTCCACAATCATCTCCTTTGTCTTGATCACGTTGAGGGAGAGGTTGTTGTCCTTGCACCACACGGTCAGGTCTCTGACCTCCTCCCTATAGGATGTCTCATCGTTGTCAGTGATCAGGCCTACCACTGTTGTGTCATCAGCAAACTTAATGATGGTGTTGGAGTTGTGCCTGGCCGTGCAGTCATGAGTGAACATGGAGTACAGGAGGGGACTGAGCACACACCCCTGAGGGGCCCCCGTGTTGAGGATTTGTGGCGGATGTGTTGTTACTTACCCTTACCACCTGCGGGCGGCCCGTCAGGAAGTCTAGGATCCAGTTGCAGAGGGAGCTGTTTAGTCCCAGGGTCCTTAGCTTAGTGATGAGTTTTGAGGGCACTATGGTGTTGAAAGCTGAGCTGTAGTCAATGACTAGCATTCTCACATAGGTGTTCCTTTTGTCCTGGTGCGAGTGTGGAGTGCAATAGAGATTGCATCATCTGTGGATCTGTTGGTGAGGTATGCAAACTGGAGTGGGTCTATGGTTTCTGGGATAATGGTGTTGATGTGAGTCATGACCATCCTTTCAAAGCATTTCATGGCAACAGACGTGAGTGCTATGGGTCGGTAGTAATTTACACAGGTTACCTTAGTGTTCTTGGGCACAGGGACTATGGTGGTCTGCTTGAAACATGTTGGTATTACAGACTCAGACAGGGAGAGGTTGAAAATGTCAGTGAAGACACTTGCCAGTTCGGAGTACACATCCTGGTAATCCGTCTGGACTTCTTATAAGCTTCCTGGTTAGAGTGCCACTCCTTGAAAGTGTCAGCTCTACCCTTTAGCTCATTGCGAATGTTGCCTGTAATCCATAACTTCTGGTTGCGGTATGTACGTACGGTCACTGTGGGGACGACGTCCTCGATGCAGTTATTGATAAAGCCAGTGACTGATGTGATGTACTCCTCAATGCCATCGGAAGAATCCCGGAACATATTCCAGTCTGTGCTAGCAAAACAGTCCTGTAGTTTAGCATCTGCTTCATCTGACCACTTTTTTATAGACCGCGTCACTGGTGCTGCCCGCTTTAATTTTTGCTTGTAAGCAGGAATCAGGAGGATAGAATTATGGTCAGATTTGCCAAATGGAGGGCGTGGGAGAGCTTTGTACACGTCTCTGTGTATGGACTAAAGGTGGTCCAGAGTTCTTTTCCCTCTGGTTGCACATTTAACATGTTGATAGAAATTCAGTAAAACTGATTTAAGTTTCCCTGCATTAAAGTCACCAGCAACTAGGAACGCTGCCTCTGGATGAGTGGTTTCCTGTTCTCTTATGGCGGAATATAGCTCATTTAGCGCAGTTTTAGTTCCAACCTCGCTCTGTGGTGGTATATAGACAGCTACGAAAAAAGATAAACTCTCTGGGTAAATAGTGAGGTCTGTTGCTTATCATAAGATACTCCACCTCAGGTGAGCAAAACTTTGAGACTTCCTTAAAGTACCAGCAGATGTGTTGTAACACTTTTTGCTTCATGCTATATTTGAGACAAGCTACTGATATTGTTGCAGTGAACAGACTTGTTATGCATGTCATGTACTGTTAAATTGTGTTGATAAATGTTATAACTTTAATATTATTTAATTGAGCATATATTAGTGCAGTTACTACCTATCCTGATTTATAATGCTATTTACTTTCCTCATGAGAATGGAGACAGACTATACCATTTAGACATAATGACAAGCTGAATGTGCTTTGTCCATTAAGTTATACCAGCTCCAGTAAAGAGATCAGAGACTCGGGTGACTTCTAAGTCATCTTTACTAAACAACATAAACACAATTAACAAAGCAGACAAAAACAAGGTTTAACCACTCCTCAAAAATGGCTTCACTCCTGCTCCTCAAAAGAGGCAAAAGACAGTAATTTTCTTGTTGTCAACTGCCTCCACATAGAACATCTCATAATCTCTCTGTAACATGAATGGTTCCTTGAGGAGAATATTTTCCTCTTCATCCAGGACATCATACAACTGTAGTTCTTTAAGAGTTGTAATGCAGTCTTCCCTGTCCATCCCAATTACACAAGGGAGGGAAACAGTGCCTTTAAATGTTTAGAGTTCACACCACCTTGCTGCCACTAGGGTGTCCTGTGTGGCTCAGTTGGTAGAGCATGGTGTTTGCAACGCCAGGGTTGTGGGTTCGATTCCTACGGGGGACCAGTACGGGGAAAAAATGTATGAAATGTATGCATTCACTACTGTAAGTCGCTCAGGATAAGAGCGTCTGCTAAATGACTAAAATGTAAAAATGTGTCCCTTAGAAGAACATCTGCTTCCTTGAAGAAAAAGGAAGAATAAATGAAGAGTAGTGCCTCATTGGGTGATCAAGTCAAATTACACCCCACTTTCACAATACCACCATGCAAACAAAATCCACTATTACTAAAGGGGTTTTCAGTGATATCTATAACAAGTCATCACAACTATTATATCTTGCCATGCATCAAGCCTTCAGCATTACATACACAGTTCACAGCTCGCTGTACATTTTGTTTTCAGTATTGTCTAGAAAGAAAACAGATTGTTGTCACTAAGTAATGTAAGGGAACCTCTAGGGATGTGTGTACAAAAATGCACCTTACTTTAGCTAATAGCCTACACAGTACCTGATCCTGCAGAGCTGGATGCTGATGTGACTTCTTGTGGAGGACAGATGTCTTCTACATCATCCTGAAATATATTGGGGGGGGGGGGTTAAGTCTTTAAACATTGGTTTAAGACTCTACCACCTACCTGTAGTGTATTTTGTTTTCGCCGCCTTTTCCGATCTTTCAACCTCTCTTCTTCAGACCTTAGTGAGTGAATGACATTCAATATGAAAATATATTAAGGCTAGTCTGGCTACCGTGAAACAAGTGATTTTAAGGATCCAAATGAAACATTTTTATAATGTTCAAGACTTACAGCATGGGAAAGTTCTGCAGGAGAACTAGGCACCACCATCGCCTAATTTGCTGCATGTTTTCCTTTTAAAAAGAAAATCACACAATCGGATGGGGATCCCAAAAAACATATCCACTAGTGATGAGAATTTCATAATTTATACATACCTCAGTGAAATCACACTGTGCTTCCATTGCAATGTACAGAGCGTACAGTAAGTTAAGAAAGAGTAGATTGTTAAGTTTGATAGTAATGATAACAATAATTGTAAATAATAATAATAACCCCCCCAGGAATATATTTCAGGATGTAGAAGATGTGTCTGTGTCCCCCAAGAAGTCACAGCATGTCACATCAGCATCCAGCTCTGCAAGAGCTTGATGTATGAATTGTGTATGTAGTGTAAAAACTGTAGGAAATAGGTTCCAAAAAGTGTCAAGAATAATAAACAAGAAAAAGTATGAGCAATTACAAGTGTGCTCTGCAAGCACAGTAATATTAACTTGACATATGTAATAACAGAAAATAGGACTAATATAATATACTGAACAGCCAGCATCTTACCATTAAAGCAAACACCCCACAGTTGTTAGAGAAACCTTGCTTTGGTTGGCCCTGTGGTGGGAACAAGGTACCATTTTCTATAAAGGAATGACAATCAAATGGTACAGTTCAGTGGAATCATTTAAAGGAATATCTAACCTGAACATCATTCACACCAAAAGTCCCCCAACGTCCAGGGGACAAGAGCAGAGCAATGTTTCTGTGAACACAGTGTATGTGAAAGTAAAGAAAAAAAGTACAATTCAACAGCTTTTTACAGTTTTGAACACAGTTGGAACTGAATTTGTATTTTTTACAACAAGTATGGGTGTTGCTGGACCAGAAAATGTATTTTCGACTGCAAACACACCATTTCTCACATCAATGCACTTACATGCCAAAAATCTTTCCTTGGACACTGTTTCAAAGCAATGTGTATGCTTTCCTTTATAAATGTGTTTAGATTTTTTTCTCATTTAACTTCAGTTTGCAGTGTGGACAATGACTGTTCTTCACTTGCCATGCATGTTGGGACCAGGTGATTTCATTATTGTATATATACTACGTGTAGGCTGTGTAGACTCGCTGTGTAACGAAGGGAACGGCATCAACGATACACATTTAGAGCCAGCCAAACACAAGGGGTTCCCTGTGGCTCAGTTGGTAGAGCATGGTGTTTGCACCGCCAGCATGGTGTGTGCAATGCCAGGGTTGTGGGTTCGATTCCCACGGGGGGCCAGTACAAAAAAACATGAAATGTATGCATTCACTAATGTAAGTCGCTCTGGATAAGAGCGTCTGCTAAATCAATAAAATGTAAATGTACATTGAAGAAAAAGACAATCAACGATTACGTAACTGCACATGTAAACCTGGGCTTAGTGCTCAAGTACGCAAATTTGTCCAAATAAGATTCACTCATTGTGCTAATTAACGCTATGCTAACATCGGCGCGGTAATTGGTCATATAACAAATGACCACTGCAATGGTTTAATATTACATTAATAAGTACATTATGCATAATGACATTCTCACTTACTTCCATGGTTTATATTTGTATCAATGTAGGTTAGGTTCGATTACGATTCGCTTTCGTTGACGGTGACCTTGAAGGAGACTGGAAGGGTTCGGGTTAAACGCGTTTGATCCCAGCCCCAAACTGCACACTGCGGTCAGGAGCATCTCAAGCAACTCGGTCAAAAATCTTTCTTCTTTCTTCTCCAGCAGGTGGCGTTGTTACATTTATTTGGCTCACCAAGCGATGCGTTTTTGTATGGAGGTCAATGAAAGTGTCGAATTTGGTAAACAAAAAAATGTAATGGCTTATTTGCTATGTGAGGTTTATTTGATCGAATACTACTACCACCCTACTACCCTTGTGGTGTTTATGGACTCAAAGGACTGGACAGGTGAAAACTACTCTTTGAGTTTTGAATATGCCTATTTCATAGGTATGTTTAAAACCTTTTTTTCTGTTATTTTGAATGTATCCATGGTGAGAAATTATGGAAAAGAGATTGTGTCTAATCATCTAAAGTAGATTCCTCTTCTCATCTCTGTCCCTTCATCACACTGGCCTGGCAGACACCATGCAGGGCTCCCTTGCAAAATAGACATTGGTCTCAATGGGGCTCCCTTCTAAAATAAAGGTTAAATAAAATCTGCACTGATCTGAAATAACTGGACAAGCACAGTGCCTTTTAGGTAGGGTTTCCCAAACTCACTCCTCGGGTGGCGCACGTTTTGTTTTTTGCCCTAGTTCTACACAGCTGATTTCAAATAATCAACTAATCATACTTTGAATCAGCTGTGTAGTGTTAGGACAAAAACCAAAAACCACCACTTGGGGTCCTGAGGACCGAGCTTGCATTGTTGGAAAATGTACCTACCCAATTGTCATACTTGAGTAAAAGTAAAGATAATAGAAAATGGCTCAAGTAAAAGTCACCCAGTAAAATATTACTTGAGTAAGTCTAAAAGTATTTGTTTCTAAATATACCCTTGTATCAAAAGTAAATGTAATTGCTAATATACGTAAGTATCAAGAGTAAAAGTATAAATCGTTTCTAATTACTTATATTAAGCAAACCAGACGGAAAAATGTTCTTGTTTTTATTTATTTATCGATTTCCAGGGGCACACTCCAACACTCAGACATTATTTACAAAGGAAGCATTTGTGTTTAGTGAGTTCGCCAGATCTGAGGCAATAGGGATGACCAGGGGTATTTTCTTGATAAGTACGTCAATTGGACCATTACATTGAAACAGCTTTATTAACTTTTATATGAGACACCTTTTATTATTAATATTATCCTCGATTATCATGTATGGCATGATGATGACTAAGTAGAACAAAAGTCACATTTTATATTCCAATAAATAATGAACCAACGCTAAATGTGTATTTTATTAAAGAAGAATACAGTTGGTATAACGGTCTACATACCTATTGAAATGTTGTTTGGGCACATGCAGCTTATAACGTCATTACTGACCCAGTAATCAGATGTAGCTCTACTTTGATCACACAGACCTTACACTGAGAACTGGGTGAGCAGTGGACATCTTGGTGTGAGTGACCCATGTTGAGTCCAGATCCATCTTGATGATGACCACAATGGAAACAAGTATTTAGACTTTTTTGTGTATATTATCCTTTGCTATATTTATATATCTGTTGCCTGCTGTAACATTTGTATGTGTTTTAAATATCTTTGGACTGTGAAAATCAAACCATTCCCTTGAATAAAAATAGATAGCAATATACATATTTCACCCATGTTGACCTGCCAATTTAAATGCAAGTGTTTGCCTTATTGATTACAAACAACCACTGCTTGACACCCATAAAGACACTAGAATAGAGTATTTATTAAAACTGCATTTCAGTCAACTCAGCAGGGTTGGTCTTAAGCTCCATGACACATGTTGTGTTTACATACTGTTTTTAAAAAACACTCTGTAAAAGTGAAAGTGTCTATAACTGTGAAAGTGAAATTGTCTATATCTCTGTGTTTGTATGACAAAGAGGGAAATGTCCAATAGTTATAAGCATTCATGAGTGATGTTTATGTTTATTGGCTGGTTAATGTAAACATTATATTGACCAAATTTGACAGTTGACAGCACAACCACTATTTCCATAATGAATGTAGGTTGTCACAATCTTATCTTTTCACCTTTCTAAAAAGAATCTACATTTCATTCTAACTATATGGAATCAAAAAGTTACTCTCCATATAGTTTCATCCAACAGTACCATACCAATATCATGGCCAATACCCATAAACAAAAGATCCAAAGAGAATAACCCATAGCTCATTGTTTGTTTTCAAGGTTTTGTTGTAAAGTGTGATAGTCTGTTGGGCTGTAGAAGAAGCTGAATATATACCTCTGCCTTGAATTAATTCTAAAGTTTGTCACAAGTCAATGGATCACATTATAAATATTCTCACACCATTAAAACATTCAAAATTAAACTTTTTTTTTCATTGACCTACCTGCTGGTTTGTGTGGACCTGTCTCCACTGAACCCCTCGTTTGGTGCCTCTCAGCAGCACTGCCTATCGCTCCACATCCTTCCTGCTTCACTAGACCCTGAATTCTAAGAATCAGATGAAAAAGGTTACTTCCTTGGTTGCAGAAGAGAGTAGTTTAAACATTGAGTTGCCTTATGTTTATGATGTCAGGGAGGACAGGTTCCTTTGGGTCGCCTTAAAAAGTGTGTGTGACAGAGGAGGGGACAGCTGTCACATTCGATCAAATTTCCCCTGGGTCTCTCCCGGCACCTGGATGGGAATCATGAATTAGTCACTTTTTAGGTACTGTCCCTACAGCCAATTCTTACAGCTCTTTGACGCACTCTTACGCTCAATATTTACATAACTTGTGTGTCGTTATCAGTATAATAACAACATTTTCTTTCAAACATTAGCAGGATTAATATTTCTGTCAAGATAAGAGAACAGTATTTAATTTGACATCTACGGATTGTGTATGACTTCTGATTTTAGTGCTTTTTCAAAATGATCTTGTGTCTTTTTATTCCATATGAACAGCATACAACAGAAAATGGATCATGCTAGCGAAAGTTTTCCTTTTGTTTTCTGACCTCTCTTGCAACTACGGTATCAGAGCCATGTTAAAAATAAAAAGAGGATTTGGTCATATGATGAAGGCTATGTGAATTTCTCTATTACATTTTGACATGTACATTTTAGTCATTTAGCAGACGCTTTTATTCAGAGCGACTTACAGGAGCAATTAGGGTTAAATGCCTTGCTCAAGGGCACATCAACAGATTTTTCACCTAGTCACCTCACATTTCTTTGCAAAAGATCTTAGGGAAAAAAGAAAGGACCACTTTATTTCATGAATTAATTTCATATTAAAATGTCAATAAAATTTGACTTTCAGAAATATCACAAAACAAAAAAGGTTATTGTCATTTAAACTTATTTGTCACGCCCTGGCCATAGAGAGGTTTCTGTTCTCTATTTTGGTTAGGCCAGGGTGTGACTAGGGTGGGCATTCTATGTCCTTTTTTCTATGTTTCGTATTTCTTTGTTTTGGCCGGGTATGGTTCTCAATCAGGGACAGCTGTATATTGTTGTCTCTGATTGGGAGCCATACTTAGGCGCTGTTTTCCTTTGGGTTTGTGGGTGGTTAATTTCTGTTTAGTGTTGCTAACCTGACAGAACTGTTTGGCTGTCGGGTTTTGTTTCTTTGTTTATTGTGTTCTCAGTAAAATAAATACATGATGAGCACTCAACACGCTGCGCCTTGGTCTACTCCCTGCAACGGCTGTTACATTATTTCTCAGTTTCAGAGAATTATTAACTTTGTTATGACTTATTCTTGAAACTAAGTACTGTACAGGTGTTGTGTTCTGTGATTCCATTTTTTTGTGTGATTTATTTGACCATTTTAAAACACAAAAACAACCACACGTGGATACAGTACAATGCCATTAAAATCATTGAGGATGACACAAAAAAGTTTAAAAATGTATTTCCATTGTGGTCCTTGTGAAAATACATGAAAACAAAATATACACAAGATTATAACATGAAAACCAAGTATATCTCATCAATAGGGAGGAAACCGTAAAAGGAATAAAATAGATTACCATGTAATGTTCATTGAAAACAATTATACTTTCATTTAAGCCTGTGCAGTTGTATAGCATTTTGCCCATAAACCATTTCTTAAGGTTTATCTTAAAACTCTCTAGCATAGGAATGGATTTTATATGGTTTGGTACACCATTGCATTCCACTACACCAGTGTTAAGGAAAGAGCTTTTTCCAGCCATGCTCCTATAGCACAGCGGTCTGATATTGGCAACACTGTCTCTGGTGTGATGGCTATGAGTCTCTCATGAAATAAAGATAACCAGACGGGTAACTGGGGGCAAGGTCATGTAGAACTTTAAAAACCACCAACAGTTTGATTTGCACCACCCGGAGATCAACTGGAAGCCAGTTTAGTTCCCTGAAATGGTTAGGACCAATGTGCGTCCTAGGGAAGAGCTTGAGTATAATTCTCATTAGTTTGATTTGGGACGTTTGAAGTTTGTACTTCATATTTTTTTGTTATACCACTGAACCATGAGGTACAAGCATATTTATAGTGGCACTGTATCAGATGTTGCCAGGGTCCTCATAGTCTCTGTATCCAGGAACTTGGCAACCCTTGCCAGGAACTTTGTCCTGGAGTTAACCTTCCCAATGTCCTTCAGAGCCATGAGTTCACCTGTCGTGTTGGTCCAGTTCACACCCAAGTATGTAACAGAGCATTTTTCGTTCACCACTACACCATTACACTTGACCTAGAAGTTGGAAATGTTTCTTACTTTGTATTTGGAACTAAACAGGATACATTCTGTCTTGCCTAAATGCAGAGACAGTTTGTTGTCGGATAACCACTTACTGACTTTAATCAGTTTGCTGCTTAGGGTCTTTTCAACTGTCTCCTTATTCTTATGTGAAACCAAGAGGGCAGAATCGTCCACATACAGGAACAGAGGGCATGAACAGGCAGAATCCATGTCATTTATATAGACATGGAAACATGACCACATGATGACAGGCTCATAACACATTTGCCAGAGAGCCATAGAACTGACCCTGACGGTTGATGTAGAGACAGTATTGATGGAAAGGATATCTTAACATTAACTTATTACCAACGTTTATGCCTTTGATATGGCTTGATATTCCCAAGTATGGATTATCTCCATAAAAAAAACGTATTAGTTGACATAAAAACTATTAAAACAGAGTGTGGTTGGTGTGGGCGCAGTTCACCTCTTAGTGCTGGAGTGATCTCATAATAATTTTCAGGAAATCTGAATGTCAATATTATCGCTGTGCACTCCATTAGAAGTTTTTTATTTGCATAAACATTTTGGTGAATCATACTGACACCAACATCCATAGAGGGGAAACGTTTTAGTGTTTTGAAGCCCAAAGTACAGGAAGTAACTGCTCATCACTACCGCCCACCCCCAGAGGGTGGGTGGGGCTTTTTTCTGTCTGCATGT
This sequence comes from Salmo trutta, assembly GCF_901001165.1. Lineage (NCBI taxonomy): Eukaryota > Metazoa > Chordata > Actinopteri > Salmoniformes > Salmonidae > Salmo > Salmo trutta. Next base: position 78,154,382 of record NC_042968.1, read on the forward strand.
ACATTGTCTTTGATGTTTACGGAGACAGTATTAGATCAGACCAAAAAATCCCAACCATAGTGGTTCTTCTGGCAGTTTAAGTCAAGACAGGGTTGCACATTTACCTTTACGTCTTTATTGCAATCTCTAATCCTAGCAATTTACAGTCCAGTAGCAGTCAGTGTCGTTTAGGATGAGGGAGGACGATTTTTTTTTGTTAATGGGCATGGCCTTATGTCTATTACAGCATATTGGATAACTGTCATTCCTATTCCATTCACCCAGTTCAGTGTAACAGCGATAGGTTTAGGCTACTACATGATACTCAAATTTTCCCTATACCCATCATGAGGTTGCTACAACCTAGCCTATGAATGAAAGTTTACAACGTAGGTGCACACAGGTCGAGAGAAAATGTTGAGGTGACAGACAGTGACACATTCAATACTGCCTTGCACACTCTGCCTGCATCTAGCTTATATAGGGTGTAATCATTAGTCCAACAGTTTCAAACAAGAGTTTTTATTGGACAAATTCAGGTATGTTTATCCCCATTTTGTTCCGTTTGCTTATGTTTAAAAAAAGTTTTTCAACAGAATCGGTGGATTGAATACATCCCTGATCACTGTAAACACAGTTCACTTTCATAGCAGCCACTTTGTATTCCTTCTCGCATCTATTCCTTCTCGCATCTGAAGTCAATGTACCCAGAGGAGGACAGAAGCTAGCTGTTCTCCGGCTACACCATGGTGCTACCCTACAGAGTGCTGTTGAGACTACTGTAGACCTTCATTGCAAAATGGTGTTATTTATTTATTAATAGTCAATTGTTTGGTCACATTTAGTATAGTTGTATCTAAAAATGATAACTTGTTTAATGTCTTAACTTTTTTTGTAATGAAATTGAATGAGGAGGATGGTCATCCCCTTCCTCCTCTGAGGAGCCTCCACTGTTAGTCAGCACATATTATACAGGTTCTCCTCAAAATACGCTGCCATTGCTGCATGAACCCGACAAATCAATTGTATGAATTAACCATCTCCTGTAGGTTCTCTATACGGGCAGTTGGGAAAGCACATAGCTTCTGGGTGGGGAGTGCAGACATGGGGTATAGAGAGAAATAGTAATGTTATCTTTTTGTAGGAACTAACTCCGCCTCGGTTCGTTGGACAAAGCCTATGGAAGAAATGAATGGCGTTTTTGTAGGGTTTTTCGATAAACGTCCAAAGGAAAGTCTGTCGTAAACACAGGCTTACGAGACCGTATGTTTTGTTCAATGAGATACTCTTCATCAGCTAACATATCTTTTGTGATTTTTTTTTGTTGTATTACTTTTATTTTAAAAAGCACATAAAGGCTTCATAATTCATAAAGGTAATGTTAACCGACTGCTATTATACCATAGAACAAAACGTATAAGATCTCCTAAGCCTGTGTTAACCTCAGACCTTATTTTATTATTATTTTCCCATAGGGATGGGTGAACGAACTAGAGGTTACTCATTTCCGGGTTTTAGGACTGGCGAGCTGGCGAGCTCAATATGTAACATAGACTGATGTCAAATATTTGTATAACTAACCCAAGACAGACCAGAGTCTATCGTTTCCGATGGGAGCAAATAAATCATAGCGGCCAGAGCCAAGCCCGAGCTAGTGAGACCATATTAGCGCGTTCTAGCCTTTATTTGCATATTTCCGTTTTGGAACGCTACTCTGTTAAATGCGCGTGCATCAATTCGCCCTTGGACAATTCGTCCAAAAACATTATTTTGTTACGTTGGCAAAGGGTAACGTCTACACAACGCAGTCCACTCTGTTTGTTTTAGATTCTAGTTTTGAAAACAGAAAATTATATGGAGATCAGTGATACAATTTGCAGAATGTAGACCAAAATCCATATCGCTCCATCTTCTCCACTGCCAGTCACTAGGTTTCCTCTCATCACGATTTTGGTAGTGAGTGGAAACGCCAACCGGATGATTCACATGTATACATTCAGTAAAATATCTGGCTCATTGTTCTGTATGTGCTGATATGTACCCCTATCAAATTTCCTGGGGTCACTTCTTCAGCTGTGATGAAAAACCACTAGAGGGCGAGCCTGCACTTATATTACTGAGATACTGCGAGAGCCTACACCCTATGGATACACCCAGCATAGGTCCATTAAAGTGTCACTTATTGTTGATTGAAATAACAATGATACATTTTATTTGCACAGCTTAATAGATTGGTTTCCATCTCAAACTACATTTTAAAACCTCAATGGTGTTTACCGCTCTTACGTGACAGGGAAAGCTGTTCCATAAATATAGAACACTTGTTATTGTTATAGAATGTAATGTTATTTAATTTTTTTACACCTATCAGATACAGCAGATTGTACATTTATAGAGATCTGTATACAAAGTGGGTCTAGTAGTCAGGGGTTAACTGAAAGAGGCGGGGTTTAAACGCAACTATCCCCTTGGAATTAATGTTCCTAGTGTGTAGAGACGAACATTTAAATGGGTTACAAGGAACTTGATGGATAGAGCTAAACTGGTTTGGTGAACAAAGCGATGCTATATTCTTGAATACAAAAAGCTGAAAGAAAAAGGCGTTGTAGGCAGCAAGAACCGTGTGTTACAACGCACGTGGACTCGCATATCAGTTGTAATGTAACCAGTTAGTCAGCTACCTTCACAGTCTCGTGCTTGATCGAATGATGTTAAATCTTCGCGATTCTGCTGGTTTGTGATAAATGGTTGGATTAAATAGTGCAACTGGAGACCAACGATGGCCTCTCTTGATGAGATATAGCAACATAAGAACTACAACTGGACTGTTGAGAATTTGCTACTATTTATCCTACTCGTAGCCATATCTTTGGATGCTGCTGCCAGCTAGCTAACTTAATTTCTTGCAACTAAATAATAGCTAAACGCCTAAAATGCCACTGCAATTAGGTGACTTGGTCGACATGCCGGTAGCTAATCACGTGGTTGTTATGGGTGTTACTTGTATGCACACGGGGGTACAACCATAGCTTTAATGTTGCTCCGTATTTATAGTTAATGTTATAGCTAGCCAGCTATGATTATTTTCTTATCTGAATGACCTGGTTTCCATATTATTGAGAAGCAGCTATAGTTAACTAGCTACTCACACACTGCAATTTGGTCTCGCACTGTCGGCCGCCGAGTTTACAGTCCACGCAGGCTAGCTAGCTGCATTTCTACTAGTACTACGTCTACCTGTCAAGGAAAGGAGGCGGTGGCAGCTGTGGTGTACATTTCTGCGTTCTTTATAAAGATCACTGCAGTTCATGTTTCGACAAGAAGTCAGTGTACTATCTTTTATTTCCGTCTTGTTCTTACCTTTTCCAAAACGAGAAGAGGAATATGTCTAGATATAACATTTACAGTCTTTTAGACTGGTTGTATGGAGGCGTGGACCCAAAGTTTGAAGGCAACGGGGGCCCAGAATGTGCCGCCTTTCTTGCACCCCAACAACGTATCGGCGAGAGTTTTGTCATGGTTCTGATTTCCATCGTGGAAGTTGTCGTCGCACTGAGAAAAATCAACATTTCTAAAGAACTCAAAGAGATCGCGAAAGATGGTCCAAGGATAAAAGAGGACAGTTTGGGCAAGAACCTGTTGCTGGTTGCTTTGTGTATGACGTTCGGAGTAGAGGTTGGATTCAAATTCGCCAAAAAGACAGTGATATACCTACTGAATCCTTGTCATGTTGTGACCTTGCTGCAGGTAAGATTACAACAAAGAATGGGAATACTAGCAACAACCACTTTTTGCAAACATGCATGGTGTTATTCACACAGGGTTTAAACGTATTTTTAAAGGGGCAATCTGCTGTTGCATGCATACATTTTTGCATTTATACATTAATGATATGTACCCATTTGATTCGTGAAGAATGTAACTTCTAAATGACTCATGAGCTAAGTATAACTGTTGTAACCCATCAGAACCAAAACTATACCCTTGTTTTTCTCCATTGTTTGTAAACAAACACTATCGCCTCCAAACATGGTTAAAACTATAGTTTTGATATCATGGATGGTCAGTCCTTATTCATCCATAGCGCTGTCTTTAAATTTGAGTGGTTACATTTCTCCAGCCCCATCCCTCAGCTGTTTACCGAAACGGGGGCTTTGCTATTGTTTCAACTGCTGATTGCCCGTTAAAGTGACTTTTGTCTTTTGGGAACTCATATCTCAAATTTTAAGTGTGAACTTGAGATGGGCCTACTAATTGTTTTAGTGTTGAATGTGCATTGAGCATTTCAGTGTAGAGTAGACCTACCCAATGTACACTGAACAAAAATATAAGCACAACATGTAAAGTGTTGGTCGCATGTTTTATGAGCTGAAGTTAAAGATCCTAGACATTTTAGATACATACACAACAAGCTTATTTCGGTCAAATTTTGTGCACAAATTTGTTTACATCCCTGTTAGTGAGCATTTCTTCGTTACCAAGATAATCCATCCACCTGAGAGGTGTGGAATATCAAGAAGCTGATTAAACAGCATGATCATTACACAGGTGCATCTTGTGCTGGGGAAATAACAGGCAACTCTAAAATGTGCAATATTGTCACACAAGACAATGCCACAGATGTCTCAAGTTTTGAGGGTGCATGCAATTTACATGCTGACTGCAGTAATTTCCACCAGAGCTGTTGCCAGATAATTGAATGTTCATTGCTCTACCATAAGCCACCTCCAACGTCGTTTAGAGAATTTGGCAGTATGTCCAACTGGCCTCACAACCACAGACCACATGTATGGCATTGTGTGGGCGACCGGCTTGCTGATGTGAATGGAGTGCCTCATGTTGGGGTTATGGTAGGGGCTACAGACAACGAACACAATTACATTTTATCGATGGCAATTTGAATGCGGAGAGATACTGTGACGAGATCCTGAGGCCCATTGTTGTGCCATTCATCTGCTGCAATCACCTCATGTTTCAGCATGATGATGCACGGCGCCATGTCTCAAGGATCTGTAAACACTTCCTAGAAACTGAAAATGTCCTAGACGCGTACGAAAGCATGTTCCAGTTCCCGCCAATATCTAGCAACTTTGCACAGCCAATGAAGAGGAGTGGGACAACGATCCACCGGCCACAATCAACAGCCTGATCAACTCTATGCAAAGGATATGTGTCGAGCTGCGTCAGGAAAATGATGGTCACACCAGATACTGACTGGTTTTCTGATCCACACCCCTACCTTGAAAGGTATCTGTGACCAACAGATGCATATCTGTATTCCTAGTCATGTGAAATCCACAGACTAGGGCCTAATGAATTTATTTAAATTGACTGATTTCCTTATATGAACTGTAACTCAGTAAAATCTTTTAAATTGTTGCACATTTTGTTTTTGTTCAGTATACAAAGATTGTCTCTCCCTGTTCCAGCACATTATGCACTATTTACACAACGGGTGGTTTTAATCCTGAATGCTGATTGGTTAATACCGTATTCCAGCCTTGTCTAATCCACAAATTACCACTGGCTAAATCTATGATGTTAAAATGCCTATTTACTCTGTTCTGACTGAGCAATCCACTGTCTCATCAGCCCAGCCAGGCAATTTATAAACTTAATGTCTAGATGCTTTTTATAGTAGAGATCATCTCATATTTCTTTTAGACTAACATTTCGTTTTCAACAGCGAAGATTTGTGTAAGCCGTAGTCTGTCTCTGACATTTGGAACATTGATTCAATATTCAAATTCGATCTCCAGCTGTCCCATAGTAATGAATGAGTCGGGACGAGACAGACAGGCAGGCAGTGTTTCTCAGAGTCGAAATCATGAATGAATCAGCTGGCATCATTTTATGGATATATAGAATGAAATGCCATTTAAAAAAAGGCCAAACGAAATGAAGTGCAGCTACTGTAGTTTAGTCTTTCCAGCTTCAGTTTGAAGTGATTGTCTTAGCTGTGTTGTTGGCTAGCTCCTCTGAACAAGTGTCCTGACGAATGAGCCAATTTTCTATGCCAGGCAAAATTGCGCCTCATTAGCTCATTGTTATGGTTGTATCCAAATAAATGTCACTAGAAAACAGCTTTTGCAAATGAAGCTACTTCGCGTCCATAGATACAGAACAAAAAGACTGAACGACTGGGTCGCTTCTCTGGCAACCGAACCAATAGAATGAACGGCCAGCCGGCTTGGGTAGAAACCCTAGATTTGTGTCGGGACTATATCTTGTGGAAGGATGAAATGGTATGAATAAATTTAAATAACGTTTTTAATGAAAATATGTCAAACATTATTTTAATATGTTAGGAACCTGTTGTATACAAGTGATAACGCCCCAGAAGCCGGCCTGTGCCAATATATCCTCCAAACACCGGCTTCTCGGGCATTATCACTTAAGTATGGTATCTGCCTCTGTAAAACCGTTCTGTGTAGGTTTACCATCGTGTCCAATAGGTTCACTTTCTACCTTGTGTTTTTACTCTACATCTTATTGTGTACTGATTTCAGGAACATCTTTCATGTGGCTACGGAACCCGCCTTTACTTGCAGTGGCATCCAGAAAGATCATATCACTTATGAAAGCATTAGTGATGGGGGAAATTGAAGTCAAAGTAATGTATTTTATTAGGATGAAACATTCCTTAACCAGTGAAAGCTGCATGCACAATCTGACATGGGAAACCAATTCACTAGCCTCTCCCTGTTCCTTGAGTTATCATGTTGTAGCTTCAACTAAGGGAGTCCTGATGGCGAGGAGGGGACTAGAGAGAAACACATGGTGAAGGAATAGAATAGAGAGAAACGCTGGCAGGTAGGGGGAATGTATCTTGACTAGCTGCCCACCTAGTACACAATGACGGGTTTGTTGTTCAGTCAGCCTCAGTCTGAACATGAGGTGTGGGCAGTGAGCGTGTCTGCTGAGCCAACATTTGGAGAGCACTCAACACAGAGGGTGTTGAGGAGGTGGGGGCTCATCTGTTGTAATGTTGTGCATGAGTATCCCCCTCTTCCCAAAGTGGTGTGCTGCGGTGCACTATAGTTGTCTGATCTTATCCCACTCAAATTAACTGTGAGAGGATCATGTTGAATCATGTAAAGGGCAATGTCATCAGTTTCAGATCATTGATCAGAAAAAGGGCATGTTATGATTACAATACTGCAGTCATCAAGAAAGTCTGTTTTATTGGGCTCTGAAGCCCAAGGCTATCCAACGTGTAAACGGAAAGAGTGGTTAGAACTTGTTGCTTGGGCTGACCCCATTTAGTCGACTGGTTGATTTGTTTGGTCGATAAGCTGTTGATCGACCAAGATTTCTTTATTCGAGCAGCAGCGAAAAATGTAAAGAAATCATGGTGTACAAGACACCTGTCTGATTCGTGCCTGTGAGTGAACTGATCCATTGTGGAGGCTGTTGGGATGACACAGTCTATCAGTCTAAGACGTGCTGCTGAAATTGTATATGGTTATAATATTTATATTATTATTATTATATGATTTATAATTATATTTTTTAGCATGCGCTTTATCCTGCGTTGGACAGTGGTCGATGTCCGCGGTTCTGAAACGCATACGTGCACTGTTGAATTGGTGCCGTTTCCTTGACCATGTTGCTATGTGCATAATAGCAAAGTTAACAAGCATATTGGTGTTGAGAACAATGGGGCGGGGGCAGCAGCAGAGTTAGGAGACGAGAGAACAGTCCTTGCCTTAATTGTCTAAGAAAAGTGAGGAGAGAGGAAACCTCAACTAAATTAGGCTATTGAATACAGACCTAACTGTTTGAATGTGCCTGGCTTTAGAAATCATCCATATACAGTACCAGTCAAGTTTGGACACACTTACTCATTCCAGGGTTTTTCTTTATTTTTACTATTTTCTACAATGAAGAATAATATTGAAGACATCGAAAGTATGAAATAACAACATGTAGTAACCAAAAAAGTGTTAAACAAATTAAAATATATTTTAGATTTTTCAAAGTAGCCACCTTTTGCCTTGACAGCTTTGCACACTCTTGGCATTCCCTCAACCAGCTTCATGAGGTAGTCACCTGGAATGCATTTCAATTAACAGGTGTGCCTTCTTAAAAGTTCATTTGTGGAATTTCTTCTTCCGTAATGTGTCATCGCTTGATGGTTTTTGCGTCTGCACTTGAAGAAACTTTCAAAGTTTTGTACAATTTTAAGATTAGAGGCCACTGTGTTCTTGGGGACCTTCAATGCTGCAGAATTTTTTTGTACCCTTCCCCAGATCTGTGCCTTGACACAATCATGTCTCGGAGCTCTACGGACAATTCCTTCGACCTCATGGCTTGGTTTATGCTCTGACATGAACTGTCAACTGTGGGACCTTTTATATAGACAGGTGTGTGCCTTTCCAAATCATGTCCAATCAAGTTTACAAACATCTCAAGGATGATCAATGGAAATAGGATGCACCTGAGCTCAATTTCCGCCTTATTTACATTTTTCATGAATTTGCTAACATTTCTAAAAACCTGTTTTCACTTTGTCATTATGGGGTATTGTGTGTAGATTGAATTTATTTTTTATTTTTATTAAATCCATTTTAGAATAAGGCTGTAACGTAACAGAATGTGGAAAAAGTCAAGGGGTCTGAATACTTTCCGACTGCACTAATGTGTGTGTGTGTGTGGACACACACACACACACACACACACACACAGTTGAAGTCAGAAGTTTACATACACTTAGGTTGGAGTCATTAACTCGTTTTTCAAACACTACACAAATTTCTTGTTAACAAACTATAGTCTTGGCAAGTCGGTTAGGACATCTACTTTGTGCTTGACACAAGTAATTTTTCCAACAATTGTTTACAGACAGATCATTTCACTTATAATTCACTATCACAATTCCAGTGGGTCAAAAGTTTACATGCACTAAGTTGACTGTGCATTTAAACAGCTTGGAAAATTCCAGAAAATGTCATGGCTTTAGAAGCTTCTGATGGGCTAATTGACATCATTTGAGTCAATTGGAGGTGTACCTGTGGATGTATTTCAAGGCCTACCTTCAAACTCAGTGCCTCTTTGCTTGACATCATGGGAAAATCAAAAGAAATCAGCCAAGACCTCAGAAAAACAATTGTAGACCTCCACAAGTCTGGTTCATCCTTGGGCGCAATTTCCAAATGCCTGAAGGTACCACGTTAATCTGTACAAACAATAGTATGCAAGTATAAACACCATGGGACCACGCAGCCGTCATACCGCTCAGGAAGGAGACGCGTTCTGTCTCCTAGAGATGAACGCACTTTGGTGCGAAAAGTGCAAATCAATCCCAGAACAACAGAAAAGGACCTTGTGAAGATGCTGGAGGAAACAGGTACAAAAGTATCTATATCCACAGTAAAACGAGTCCTATATCGACATAACCTGAGAGGCGCTCAGCAAGAAAGAAGCCACTGCTCCAAAACGCCATAAAAAATACAGTTTTTTATGGCGGTTTGCAACTGCACATGGGGACAAAGATCATACTTTTTGGAGAAATGTCCTCTGGTCTGATGAAACAAAAATAGAACTGTTTGGCCATAATGACCATCGTTATGTTTGGAGGAAAAAGGGGGATGTTGCAAGCCGAAGAACGCCATCCCAACCGTGAAGCACGGGGGTGGCAACATCATGTTGTGGGGGTGCTTGCTGCAGGAGGGACTGTTGCACTTCACAAAATAGATGGCATCATAAGGAAGGGAAATTGTGGATATATTGAAGCAATATCTCAAGACATCAGGAAGTTAAAGCTTGGTTGCAAATGGGTCTTCCAAATGGACAATTAACCCCAAGCATACTTCCAAAGTTGTGGCAAAATGGCTTGAGGACTTAAGCCCTGACCTCAATCCTATAGAAAATGTGTGGGCAGAACTTAAAAAGTGCGTGCGAGCAAGGAGGCCTACAAACCTGACTCAGTTACACCAGCTCTGTCAGGAGGAATGGGCCAAAATTAACCCAACTTATTGTGGGAAGCTTGTGGAAGGCTACCAGAAACGTTTGACCCAAGTTAAACAATTTAAAGGCAATGCTACCAAATACTAATTGAGTGTATGTAAACTTCTGACCCACTGGGAATGTGCTGAAATAAATAAATAAATAATTCTCTCTACTATTATTCTGACATTTCACATTCTTAAAATAGTGGTGATCGTAATTGACCTAAGATAGGGATTTTTTTTTACCAGGATTGAATGTCAGGAATTGTGAAACTGAATTTAAATGTATTTGGCCTGACTTCAACTTTGTATGTGTGTATGTATGTGTATATATATATATATATATATATATATATATATATATATATATATATATATATATATATATTATATATATAATGTATGTATATATACACACACACACAGGCTATGTACAGTGGCTTGCAAAAGTATTTACCCCCTTTACATTTTTCCTATTTTGTTGCCTTTAAACCTGGAATTAAAATTGATTTTTTTTTTTTAAGAAACAAACAAGAAATAAGACAAGCTGAACTTGAGCATGCATAACTATTCACCCCCCAAGTCAAAAGTTGGATGGGTTCCACTGGTGTACAGCAATCTTTAAGTTATACCACAGATTTTCAATTGGATTGAGGTCTGGGCTTTGACTAGGCCATCCCAAGAGATTTAAATGTTTCCCCTTAAACCACTTGAGTGTTGCTTTAGCAGTATGCTTAGGGTCATTGTCCTGCTGGAAGGTGAACCTCCGTCCCAGTCTCAAATCTCTGGAAGACTGAAATCGTTTCCCCTCGAATTTCCCTGTATTTAGAGCCATCCATCATTCCTTAAATTCTGACCAGTTTCCCAGTCCCTGCTGATGGAAAAACATCCCCACAGCATGATGCTGCCACCGCCATGCTTCACTGTGGGATGGTGTTCTCGGGGTGATGAGAGGTGTTGGGTTTACGCCAGACATAGCGTTTTCCTTGATGGCCAAAAAGCTCAATTTTACTCTCATCTGACCAGATTACCTTTTTCCATATATGGGGAGTCTCCCACATGCCTTTTGGCGAACATCAAACGTGTTTGCTTATTTTTTTTCTTTAAGCAATGGCTTTTTTCTGGCCACTCTTCTGTAAAGCCCAGCTCTGTGGAGTGTATGGCGTAAAATGGTCCTATGGACAGACACTTCAATCTTCGCTGTGGACTTTTGCAGCTCCTTCAGGGTTATCTTTGGTCTTTTTGTTGCCTCTCTGGTTGATGCCTTCCTTGGCTGGTCTGTGAGTTTTGGTGGGTGGCCCTCTCTTGGCAGGTTTGCTCTGGTGCCATATTCTTTAAAAAAAAATTAATAATGGATTTAATGGTGCTCCGTGTTTCAGATTTTTTTATAGCCCAACCCTGATCTTTACTTCTCCATAACTTTGTCCCTGACCTGTTTGGAGAGCTCCTTGGTCTTCATGGTGCTGCTTGCTTGCCGCTTGCTTGGTGGTGCCCCTTGCTTAGTGGTGTTGCAGACTCTGGGGCCTTTCAGAACAGGTGTGTGTGTGTGTGTGTATATATGTATATATGTGTGTGTGTGTGTGTGTGTGTGTGTATATATATATATATATATGTATGTGTGTGTGTATGTATGTGTATATATATATATATATATATATATATATACTGAGATCATGTGACACTCAGATTGCACACAGGTGGACATTATTTAACGAATTATGTGACTTCTGAAGGTAATTGGATGCACCAGATCTTATTTAGGGGCTTCATAGCAAAGGGGGAGAATACATATGCACACACCACTTTTCCATTTTTTTGTATTTTTGAGAATTTTTTTTAAACGAGTAATTTTTTTTCACTTTACCAATTTTGACTTTTGGAAATCCAAATAAAAATCCATTTAAATTACAGGTTGTAATGCAACAAAATAGGAAAAACGGCAATGGGGTGAATACTTTTGCAAGGCACTGTACCTCCAGTGTTACTTTTTTTTTAAATAAGCATTTACATCAAGCAAAGTGAGTGCAGCCTAATCTTTTACATTTGTACAATTCTGCTTGTATCAATGACCAACAGGTATATCTATGCAATCAGTCACTCTGATGACTGTATATGAAGCACCTTTTCACAGGCTGCCAGCTGTTTGACTGTTTATCTGGCTTGTTTGCACTAGACCAATATTTGTCTGGTAAATAAGGAGTAGTCATAGTTCTGCCCGGCTCCTAGAGACTACTGGGAGATGCCTTTCACTGCCAATTCCACTTACCGTTTACTATTCTGGAAACTCTTTGTATACTGGTCAATGTTAACCAGGGGGTTTAGAGTTACAGGACTGCGCTGTGGCTCCTCATTAGCATATGACTCGTGTGCGTGTGCGTGTGCGTGTGCGTGTGCGTGTGCGTGTGCGTGTGTGTGTGTGTGTGTGTGTGTGTGTGTGGTCTGTCTGTGGACAAAGATGAGCTACTGTGACTTATTGTGGAGTTAGTTGGAGGTTTTGCCTGCAAAGGAACAGTGGATTCTTTTGCTGTGAAGTTTGCTATAGAACAGTAGGTCTCAACTGGTTTTGCTTTGGGACCCAAATTTAACCAGGTTGTCAGTTTCGAGCAAATATTCACATCCTGATTTATTTTTATGCCAAAATGAAATCTGGAAAACTATTTTTAATTCTATATTGATAGTAAATGTAGCAATTATTTGACAAGGGAACAACATTCCCACCTTTTTCATTGTCAATAATTAAATATTGTCCATATTCCTGATGAAGAATGTTAATAAGCTCACTGGTTTGGGATCACAAAATCAACCAAATCTGTTAAAAAAGCTTTGCTGTGATTGAAGAAAAATCGTTCAGATTTAATAATAACATTTTTAGGTTCTTTATCATTTCTACACTTCCTGGTTTTAGTTGTTTAAGTTTAAACAGGAGTATCCCCCCTCCCCGCTATTATTTTAAAAAAAATCCTCCGACACCCACGACCCATTCAAAATCTCCTGTGGGGTCGAGACCCACCAGTTGAGAATCTCTGCTGTAGAATAGATGAAACAACTGCGCTTGGCCGGTATACCGGAGTATTTTGGTAAAAGCCACAATGGTTTTCCAATACCGTTGAAACAATTTCTTTGAAGTTTTTTAATATATTTGAATTAGGGATGCACAATATATTGGTGAACATATCGGAATCGGCCGACAATAGCTAAAAATGACATCGGTATCGGCCCGGTGTCTAGTTTAACACCGCTGTGCAAAACCGATGTCAAAGCTGACGTGCATACCTTTTTATAACGTAGGTACATGACATAATGACGCCACGTAAAATGTTGCGCTACACATGCAACACAGCATTCCTAACCTAGCCCACAATATCTGCTGTGTGGTTCGAGCAGTCAACAAGTCGAGCAGTCATTTGTAAGAGTAAGAAAATTTCAGCGAGACAACTCAGGCAAAATCCATTCACGCCAAGATAATGGTATTCATTGACCTTGGCAATCAACGGTTCTCTGTCGTGGGTGATGTTGGCTTTCGCTGACTGGTCGAGCACCGGTACACATGTTGCCCTACCAGAATTACACAGTAATAGCTATTAGCTTCATGACATACCATGGAACGCCGTTTGGGTCTGCGTGTCAAAGAAGATGCACGTTAAATAACACTATTTGACGAGTCATAACACTATTTGAAGCGCTAAATAAGCTTTTAATTTGACACGTCAAATAACAGTTCTGTTATAGAATGTTGTGTGTGCTGAATTTGCACGTGCAAGCCAAGCGCCACCACTACTATCAGTATCACTGTCATAGTTGTACAAAAAGTCTGCAAACAAGCACACACCGGCCACGAACGGTGCACTGTCATTGCACCAATGTCATAAACAGCGCAATGCATTGCGAAGAGCTGCTGGCAAAACGCACGAAAGTGCTGTTTGAATGAATGCTTACGAGCCTGCTGGTGCCTACCACCGCTCAGACTGCTCTATCAAATCATAGACTTAATTATAATATAATAAACATACAGAAATACGAGCCTTAGGTCAATAATATGGTCGAATCCGGAAACTATCATCTCGAAAACAAAACATTTTTTCTTTCAGTGAAATACGGAACCGGTCCGGATTTTACCTAACAGGTGGCATCCCTAAGTCTAAATATTCCTGTTACATTGCACAACCTTCAATGGTATGTCCTAATTACGTAAAATTCTGGCCAATTAGTTCGCAACGAGCCAGGCAATGAACGCAAGAGCAGTGACACAATTTCATATTAGCAGGCAATATTAACTAAATATGCAGGTTTAAAAATATATACTTGTGTATTGATTTTAAAGAAAGGCATTGATGTTTATGGTTAGGTACACATTGGTGCAACGACAGCGATTTATAAAAAACATTCTCGCAAATGCGCTTGTTAAATCATCACCCATTTGGCAAAGTAGGCTGTGATTCGATGAGAAATTAACAGGCACCGCATCGATTATATGCAACGCAGGACACGTTTGATAAACTAGTAATATCATCAACCATGTGTAGTTAACTAGTGATTATGTTAAGATTGATAGTTTTTTATAAGATAAGTTTAATGCTAGCTAGCAACTTACTTTGGCTTCTTGCTGCCCTCGCGTAACAGGTAGTCAGCCTGCCATGCAGGCTCCTCGTGGAGTGCAATGTAAGGCAGGTGGTTAGAGCGTTGGACTAGTAACCAGAAGGTTGCAAAAACGAATCCCCGAATCCCCCCTGAACAAGGCAGTTGAAAAATAAGAATGTGTTCTTAATCTGACTTGCCTACTTAAATAAAGGTGTAAAAAAAAAAAAATCGGCAAATCGTTGGCCAAAAATACTGATTACCGATTGTTATGAAAACTTGAAATCGGCCCTAATTAATCGGCCATTCCGATTAATCTGTCGACCTCTAAAACAGATTGTCGTTTTTATGTTTTTGGGGAAGAACATGGTTTGCATCCATGAGCTAGCTAGCTTTTTTTTAATGACCAGCACTGTAGGTGTGCGAGAACTTTACCAGCATCGTAGCATACGTATCGATGAATCGTTGTGACATATGAAATACGAGTGATTGTGTAATAACTACGTAAAAATGTATGAATGCGTAAAATTATGTGACGTGCAGTCATATTCAGGTCATGATTGGTCAACAAGCTTATTTGACACACAAAGACCCAAACGACATTCCATTGTATGAGAAATTCTGGTTGAGAATGAAACAACTGAACAAATGAACAGTGAAACAGCACAGCAAGTAAGTGAAAGAAATGGGTTTGGTTATGTTTTACTGGCAATGGGGACATACGTAAATGCCAACGGATGTGATACAGCCTGGATTTGAACCAGGGACTGTAGTGATTACTCTTGCACTGACATGCAGTGCCTTAGACCGCTCTGTGTGTGTGTTCACTATTTAACTGTATTAGAATGCTTAAAAGGCCGCAAAAAAAATTATATCGGTTACCGGTATCGTTTTTTGGGGGGGCAAGGAAAATATTGGATATCGGTATCAGGCAAAAATGAAATATCTGTGCATCACTAATTTTAATATATTTTTTTAGCTACTTTTTAAGTAAATACCTGTCGTCAACTGGTGCAATACGATAGGAGATAAATATCACGATTTCAGAGTTAATGCCTAAACTTAAACATTTCAATTTTGAACAACTTCGTCTAATTCTGATGTGATACTGTTAAAGCTTGTTGGAACATTGAACGTTTCTTCAAGTTCAGTCGCAAAATCCATCAAGCGCTATGATGAAACTGGCTCTCATGAGGACCGCCGCAGGAAAGGAAGACCCAGAGTTACCGCTGCTGCAGAGGATAAGTTCATTAGAGTTACTGCAGCGATATGCCATCCCATCTGGTTTGCGCTATCATTTGTTTTTCAACAGGACAATGACCCAACACACTACCAACACGCTATTTGACCAAGGAGAGTGAATTGCTGCATCTGATGACTTGGCCTCCACAATCCCCCGACCTCAACCCAATTTGAGATGGTTTGGGATGATCTTTCTTTTTTAATTGACCTTTTCTTTAACTAGGCAAGTCAGTTATGAACAAATTCTTATTTATAATGAAGGCCTTGTTCAGGGGCAGAATGACAGATTTTTACCTTGTCAGCTCTGGGATTTGATCTAGCAACCTTTCGGTTACTGGCCCAACGCTCTAACCACTAGGCTACCTGCCGCCCAGAGTTGGACCGCATATGGGGAAACTCCTTCAAGACAGTTGGAAAAGCATTCCAGGTGAAGCTGGTTGAGAGAATGCCAAGAGTGTGCAAAGCTGTCATCAAGGCAAAGGGTGACTACTTTGAAGAATCTAAAATATATTTTGATTTGTTTAACACTTTTTTTTTGGTTACTACATGATTCCATATGTGTTATTTCATAGTATTGATGTCTTCACTATTCTACAATATAGAAAATAGTAAAATAAAGAAAAACCCTTGAATGAGTAGGTGTGTCCAAACTTTTGACTAGTACTGTATGTCTATATTTCTTTTCGCTACTGCTCGACTAAAGAAATCTCGGTCGACCAACAGCTTATCGACCAGTTTACTAAATGGGGTCAGCCCTACAAGGCTGTGGGTAATATCAAACGGGGATACCTTGGGGTCAGTTGATCACTTCTCTTTCCATGACATAGACTGAGCAGGTGAACTCTATTATCCCTTATTGATGTCACTTGTTAAATCTACCTCAATCAGTGTAGATGAAAGGGAGGAGACTGGTTAAAGTATGATTTTTAAGCTGAGACAATTGAAACATGGTTTGTGTATGTGTGCCATTTCAGAGGGTGAATGAGCAAGACAACAAATGTAAGTGCCTTTGAATGGGGTATGGTGGTAGGTGCCAGGCGCACCGGTTTGTGTCAAGAACTGCAACACTGCTGGGTTTCCTATGTGTATCAAGAATGGTCCACCACCCAAAGGACATCCAGCCAACTTGACAGAACTTTGGAAAGCATTGGAGTCAATATGGGCCAGCATCCCTGTGGAACGCTTTCGACATCTTGTAGAGTCCATGCCCTGACAAATTGAGGCTGTTCTGCAGGGGGCTTCCCATTGTTACTCACCACTGTGTCATCTCGCTGGAACAAAAGCACAGCATGCACACACAGTGAATGCTTTGCCCTGTCATTATCTCATTAGATAGAACTCAAGATGATGTCCCTGGAAAGAGAATTCCAGAGGTATATGTCTCAGGATGTTCGATTGAATGGGAACTGAACCATTCTCTGGAGATGAATTATCCTGAGAACGAATGCTTCTTTAATTGGTCTTTGGGGGGGATGGTCCACCTATGGTTTCCATAAGGGTCTACTGCACTGAACAACAACTAAGTAGATGGCAACATGGCTCAGCATGCCATAGCCCAGTCAAGCTAAGAGTAGAATGCTATAGTGCTCTAGTACAGGCAAACTTGTTCCTGGGGCCCACACTCGATGGAAATGTAGGTTTTTGCCCTAGCACTACACAGCGGATTCAAATAACTAACTCATCAAGCTTTGATTATTTGAATCCACTTAATAGTGCTAGGTCAAAAAACTAAGCTCCCTGCCTGCCCACCTCGGTCCTGGGAAACACTGCTGTAGTATCACAGCCCCACCCAGCAGGGCATAGCATGGGGCCTCCGGAATGGTTCCTTCTCTTGGTGCTGCATATTCAATTAGGCTACCTGCGTCGACATGCAAATAAGCATGCACCAGTCTTTACATGCATTGGCCAAAAACTCTCTGTTGAGTAAACCTGCAAATTTGTATGGCAACACCCTAATTTACATCAAGACATGCTTGTTCCTGTTTTCTGTTAAGACATTTCCAAAACCCAAGCAGAGTCTCTGGTGGGTGGGCAGGCAGGCAGGCAGCTCTGTGGCTGGAGAAGAATGAGTGAGTGTGTGAAGCGGCCTATTCTTCTTGAGGGGAAGAGCAGTGAGCAGCATGGGAGCACAGGGTTCAGGCAGGGGTCTAGCTCTGTCCTTGACAGACCAAGATAATCAGAATGTCACATCTGGCTGAGAAAATGTCCACCAAAACAGAACACTACTAGCAGTCTAGCACAATACTCACTAATACGAAGGAATGCTCACACAAGTGCAATGAACAAATATTTGCAAACTGGTAATTTTACAGTTTAGTCATGTTGCAGACGCTCTTATCCAGAGGGACTTACAGTTAGTGCAGTCATCAGACTGGGAAAGTAGATCATTGCCAAAATCCCAAAGAATCCCTTTAGATAGCTAAGTGGGACAGCAACATCTCAGTCATAGTAAGTATATGTTTCCTCAAAGTAGCTATCAGCAAAGTCAGCGCTAGTAGGGTGGGAAGAGTCAAGTGCGAGTTAGTTTACTGGTTCCACCATTGGGGTGCCAGGACAGAGAAGAGCTTTGACTGTGCTGAGTGGGTGCCAGGACAGAGAAGAGCTTTGACTGTGCTGAGTGGGAGCTGCCCTCCCGTAGGTGCGGGAGGGCCAAGACACCAGAGGTGCCAGGATGGAGTAGTCCGGTTGTATGATTTGAACATAGCCTGAAGGTAGGGAGGGGCAGTTCCTCTTGCTGCTCCGTAGGCAAGTACCATGGTCTTGTAGTGGATGCGAGCTTTGACTGAGAGCCAGTGGAGTGTGTGGAGGAGCGATGTGACATGGGAAAACTTGAAGGTTGAACACCAGGCGGGCTGTGGCATTCTGGATAAGTTGCAGGGGTTTGATGGTAATAAAATATTCATACTAATTTCCTTTCGGCTCCATCATTCAGAGCTTCTGCCATTTGAAAATCATTTAGAGTGCATCTGCTTTAGGTTAGTAGCTTATGCAGTAAATGACAGTTGAGAAGATTGTAAGTGTTCACTTTATCCATTGTTCGGTACGTTTACATGCACACAATAATACGATTATTGTGAATACTCAGATTTAATATAATAGTTTAAAACGTGTACCTGCTTTGCAAGAAGAAAGATTTCCCTCATAATCCTGTTTTACATGGACACATCTGAAATCAGACTACTTTGATAAATGTAGAAAATCGGCAATCAAAATAAACATTATCACAGCGACCATGTTGTTTTTGGAGACGTTTGTATGTGAGAATGCATGCTTTCAGTTTTTCCGAACTCACTTCCCTCCCGCTCGAGCTGCTTGTGCAAGCATGTGTGCAGATCACACTGCTGGAACTGATGTGTAGTTATCTTTTAACAACTTCCCTGACTAATTGACAAATTATTAGACAAGGGTATAGTCCCAAAAAATGTTGCATGTCAGCAATCAAGTTTAAGATGTATAACTTTAAAAATACAGCCAGTATGATGCATTTTGCATCATATAATCCTGCTTTTGAAATCATGACATTTTGGGACAATATCAGCAATGGACCTTGAAGGAATTTTCCTTTTAAGGTGTTTACATGTCCTAATAATTTGAGAGGTTACTCAGAAATCCAGGTGTTTTAACCCCCTAAGGTCGATGTCAGCCCCCGCTGAAATCTAATTAGTAAAAAAAAATATCCCCATAAAAATCTGTCAGTTTAAGCTAGAGATGTTTTTTGTTTGCATTGGATACGTCTCAATCCATCACATCGGCCTATGTCGCACTTCTGCAGCTGCGGTGAAAGGCCATGAGACATCCCTTTTCACAAAATCCTATGTCGTGTCCGAACGGTTTGGCCTACAAACTATTGTGATTGCTCTTACGACCCCCACAAGCATCTTGGGACTGGTCGGTACAGCCGATCTGCCAACTTCTGTCTGTAGCGTCCAAACAGTTTGGCTGCACACTAATATGACCCCTCTGTGCAAAGGTGAAACTCTCACGAACATGTTTTGCTCTAGGACGACCACAGGCCTCACAAGACTCGTTCTGAAGGTCCCCCGGTATCAGTTGAAAAAGTGAATGGAAGTACATATGGAGACTGTTTAGTGCCAAAAATAAGGAGTTAAATATACTGAACAAAAATATAAATGCAACATGTAACGTGTTCCCATGTTTCATGAGATAAAATAAAAATCACAAATGTTCCATATGCACAAAAAGCTTATTTCTCCCAAATTGTGTGCCCAAATGTGTTTACATCCCTGTTAGTGAGAATTTCTCCTTTTCCAAGATAATCCATCCACCTGACCAAGAAGAAGCTGATTTAAACAGCATGATCATTACACAAATGCACCTTGTGCTGGGGACAATAAAAGGCCACTTTTTAAAAATGTGCAGTTTTGTCACAACACAATGCCACAGATGTCTCAAGTTGAGGGAGCATGCAATTGGGAGGGTGCTGAGGAGCAATGTGCCCTCTAAGCTGCGTGTGTGCGCGGGCACGCAGGACTGCCGCACAGAATAAATATCAGCCTACGTAGAAAAGCACGAGATTGAACTTCACTCAACTTTCTAGTTTTCCCCTTTTTAACACTATCAATGTTTCCCTCTACTGTGGGAATTGCCAATATTAGCCACTTTTAATGCAACACAACAAAACTAACTATGCAAGACTTCGTATGCAAAACTAACTATGCAAGAGATTTTCTTGCAGAATGCATCAGAGTAGGAGTCTATTGCATTGACAGGGACGACTCAGCCCGTACTCTACAGACCGGTGCGGCATAACTAACCAGTTGCAGTATCCCTATATACAAATATACCATTGCCATATATGGATCTGACCATTCACTTTGAACTGGACTGTGTTTACAGCATGAGTGGTCACGAGTAGATGTACTTGTTGAGATCAAGCGATAGCTGCATGTAGCCACGTGGGCACATTTGTTCATAGTTTGTGTTAGTGAGTTATTAGCCCAGTTATAACACCTTTCTAGTCAACAATGGGGGAGTGGTTGCTTCCTACAACAGCACAAAATGTGTGCATTTCTAGCAGCGTTGTATTTTGAGACGGGCTTAAATAAGTAGCCAATACGCACAGGGAGCATAATTTGTCTGATTCTCTGTAATAATGGTATGGGAATAATACTTTATTTTGTAAAGTGGTTTCTTGTATCAAACATTTTTTTTTTGTCACCTCCTTATCTGAATGACAAGTGGATAAACGGGTTAATGTCAAGCTCTGCATATTTTTTCCAAAAGTCTACATTGACCACACATTGGCTGCTAATATAGGCAGAATGACAGCACAGCTTTTTCCATGTAAAAATATTATGGGATGCATTTTGTTTTTTATGGTAGGCCACTCTGATAGGCTTACATTATGATCAAATAGCCTCAGTAGCCTACTTGGCAACTGTTATAACTGTAACCTAAAACAGATACAGCCTGTGTTTGTAATAAAGCTTTTTTGTACAGAAAAACTCATTCTGATTGGCTGGGCCTGGCTCCCCAGTAGGTGGGCCTGGCTGCCAAGTGGGTGGGCCTATGCCCAAGGCCCACCCATGGCTGCACCCCTGTCCAGTCATGTGAAATCCCTAGATTTAGGGCCTAATGAATTTACTTAAATTTACTGATTTCCTTATAACTCAGTACAATCTTTGAAATTGTTGCATGTTGCATTTATTTTTGTTCAGTATAATATTGGTGGTCAGTCTGATTTATATAACCTGTTGGTGTTGGGTGTCACTAAAAACCTATGTACATTCTATGATCTTTTTACGATGCAGCTTTTACAACAACTCTCAAGGAAGCACCACGGCCTACCCAGTATCTCGTGTAGCACCACGGCCTACCCAGTATCTCGTGTAGCACCACGGCCTACCCAGTATCTCGTGTAGCACCACGGCCTACCCAGTATCTCGTGTAGCACCACGGCCTACCCAGTATCTCGTGTAGCACCACGGCCTACCCAGTATCTCGTGTAGCACCACGGCCTACCCAGTATCTCGTGTAGCACCACGGCCTACCCAGTATCTCGTGTAGCACCACGGCCTACCCAGTATCCATAAAGGACCCGACTTGGAGTTGAATATATCAGTAGCATATTTATTTTTATCAGTGTTCTTTCATATTTTTCCACAGATCTTCTTGCTGGCCTGTCCGCCATGTAAAACAGCCATGGTCCTCTTTAGGTGAGTACCTCCATTCTACACACTCTCACTGCCATGAAATCCCAACCCCACCTCAACAAGTCACCACCCTCAAATATGTATCCAACCACCCTCACCCCAAGTACCCACCCATTCTATCCTCCTGACCACACCATGTATTAAGGTGTCATGCTGAGCTATGTGAGGACGCAGACTAGCCAGTGACTGTGGAGTTTCCCAGGCATTACTTCAACTGACTGTCAAAGTTCTTCTTAAAATAGACCATCACCCTGTCAACACCTTAGTGCTCATCTTATGACTGAGTCCCAACACAGTAGGACACTGAACTTAACCAGGAACTGCATGTACAATATGTGAAGCTGAGGGGAATTGTGAGGGTTTTACCACAATCTGTTGAATCGGTTCTCTTCCTTGTGAAGTTGCTCTAGCTGGTTGCCTGCATTAGGTTACACTCGAGAGACGAGGAGGGAGATCCATTGAGACTGACTGGACACTGGCTTCATGGTTCCACAAAACTGTTAATGCCCACTTCATTTGTAAACAATAAATATTGATAAATTACTAGCTCAAAAAACGTAATATGCTAAAATTACAAGTTAATTGGTGGGGGATGGTAATTTCAGAACCAAGGTGGGGTAGACAAAAAACAGGCAACACTGCCCCCCCTAATCTGACAGTGGGGTGGTAGATGCCTAGTCTCCCCTATGGCTAAGCTCAGGTGCCTACATAGTACATGCACATACATTACTTACACACACGTTTTACTATCCTTGTGGGGACCAAAACATTTATTCCCCTTCAAAAGCCTATTTTACCTAGCCCCTAACCCTAAAATAGCCTTTTTCCTTATGGGGACTGGCAAAATGTCCCCACTTGTCTGAATTTTTCTTGTTTTTCTAACCTTTTTAGGACTACTGCAATGCCACGAAAGTGAAAAGAACATTGTGGTTTTAGAATGTCACAAGCAACAGTTGACTATGCTGTTGATATATGACCACTGTGCACATTTCACCACACCAGAGCATGACATGCAAATTTAGTTCCGTCATCGGGCGGTCAGGCTGAGGTTCCTTCTCAGGACATTTCATAATCACAGCCGAGGTGTGTAATATTGCCAACATCCCACAAGTATTTTTGTTAGTCCACTTGTGTTTTTGAATTACTGTACTATCATTATTGAAGCTCATGTTGAAAAAAAGCTGCTATAATACAACACAGCTCCAGAAACAATGGACACCCATGGGACAACAAGACTGAAGTCAGACAGTGTACACTAAGTAGTCTGTATACTTGGGAGACCCTCTTTTTTTCCCCAATTTTTTTTTAGCCCTTTTTCTTCCCAATTTCTTGGTATCCAGTTGGTAGTTACAGTCTTATCTCATCGCTGCAACTCCCGTACGGACTCGGGAGAGGCGAAGGTCAAGAGCCGTGCGTCCTCCGAAACATAACCCAACCAAGCCGCACTGCTTCTTGACACAATGCCCACTTAACCAGGAAGCCAGCCGCACCAATAAGTCGGAGGAAACATCGTACACCTGGCGACCGTGTCAGCGTGCAAATGTAGGCATATAAATGTGCCCAATTGGGGATCTGATAGTATTTCTGATTGACTTAACGCACCACCACTAATGAGCTGTGGAACTTCTCAAAGTAATGTTTTCTTCACCTCAAACAGCAAGCAAACAGTCTGTTTTTACATCCTTTGAGAATGACAATAGTTCCTCAATATATTTGAAAAATCTTTCCAGCTCTCTCCCTTTCCATAACCACTCAGCGTGAAAGGGAAAAATATCATGCTCTGATCCAGTGGAAACATCATAAAATAGGTCTACCTGATTACTTCTTATCCCTTGCGCAAATAGCCTACAGCTGTGTCTGTCCCAAGCTCATTGGTGCAGGAAACTCAGAGGGCCCAAAATATTTTATACAATGTTGCAAATTTGCTAGCACGCTTTGGGCTGGACCAAAGTTAATAGTTGATGCAATGTTCCAATGTGATTCCTAGAATATTTATTTTTATCAGGATATTTTCTACCTGTAGGCTGCAATGTTTTTATTTGTTGGCTTTATAGGCAATTTTTTACATAGTTGGCAATGGCAATTGAAGTTACTTTTTAAGTTTGCATAATTTAGATTTTAGATTTTGACAGACCAATTATTTTGAGATAAAAAGACTTTATTAGAAATTAAATGAAACTGTTCCACAAAAATGTGCACATGAAAACCATAACTGGCATGCAGATCAGTAGAAATTGTAAAATAAATTGGCAGTCAGCAACCTATTACCGGCAACTTCAGGAGAGTAACAGCAGTCTGTGAATACCAGTAGGAGCGGGAGGACGCTCGTCAAGTTAAAACCTCTTTGGGGTAGGTGGGACGCTACCGTCCCACCTGGCCAACATCCGGTGAAATTCAAAATACAAAATTCGGAATATTAAACATTCATGAAAATACAAGTGTCTTACATCGTTTAAAAGCTTAACTTCTTGTTAATCCAGCTGCTTTTTCAGATTTCAAAAAGGCTTTACGGCAAAAGCACACCATGCGATTATCTGAGGACAGCGCCCGCATACAAACGCATTACAAACATTTTCCAACCAAGCAGAGGCATCACGAAAGTCAGAAATAGCGATAAAATAAATCACTTACCTTTGAAGATCTTCCTCTGTTTGCAATACAAAGGGTCCCAGCTACATCACAAATGGTCCTTTTGTTCGATAAAGTCCTTTTATATCCCAAAAAAGTCAGTTTAGTTGGCGCGCTTGACTCAGTAATCCACCGGTTTTCCTCGTTCAAAATGCATACAAATGAATCCTGAAAGTTACCAATAAACTTCGTCCAAACAAGTCAAACAACATTTCTAATCAATCCTCAGGTACCCTAATATGTAAATAAACAATACAATTTAAGATGGAGAATAGTATGTTCATTACCGGAGATAAATAACGAAGTGCGCACCACAACACTACAACCAAAATGGGAGCCACTTACAAAAACTACAAATTCTAGCTATTTAAAAAAAAAAAAAATTAAGCCTGAGACTCTTTCTAAAGACTGTTGACATCTACTGGAAGCCCTAGGAACTGCAATCTGGGAGGTATTCCATTCATATTCCCATAGACAGCCATGATAATGAGTGGTGAGCTCAATTTTTTCCCCCTGATGGAT
Organism: Salmo trutta; assembly: GCF_901001165.1. Lineage (NCBI taxonomy): Eukaryota > Metazoa > Chordata > Actinopteri > Salmoniformes > Salmonidae > Salmo > Salmo trutta. The sequence continues at coordinate 78,179,451 of NC_042968.1, forward strand.
TTTCCTCTGGTTTTCGCCTGCTATATCAGTTCTGTTATACTCACAGACATTATTTTAACAGTTTTTTGTAAACTTTAGTGTTTTCTATCCAATACTACCAATTATATGCATATACTAGCTTCTGGGCCTGAGTAACAGGCAGTTTACTTTGGGCACCTCAGTCATCCAAACTTCTGAATACTGCCCCCTAGCCCAAAGAGGTTAATAAAAAAAAAATGTCTGGTTATCTTGATCTCTGGCTCCCTTTTTGAGTCATTATTGCCTTATTTCATCAAACATTGTGCTTAATTAAAGCTTCAGACAAGCTCAATGCATGTGTGTGTATATATAGTTGATTTATTAAAACACAAGGTGTGTGTGTGTGTGTGTGTGTGTGTATACATGGTAAAATGCATGTTTAAAAATGTTGCCCAATCGATTAGTCGAAAGAACAGATTATCGGTCGGCCAAGATTATAATTTTTTGTCAGGGACAAGTTTAGGAATATGAGCAAAAAAAATGTGTGAACTGCCGATTCTTAACATTTGAATCGATTTTCTAGCCAACGCATGCTACATTTGGATCGGTTTGGGGTCCGCGAATCGATGTATCTTAAACATTTGATTCGTGGACCGATGCGTATTGGTGAATCGTTCCATCCCTAAAGGATCCCCATAGAGAAAAGAGCAGAGCCATTAGTTGTAGATAACAAACATCACTCAAAGTCATTGAGACTCCAACTAGGGTCCGTATCACAGCACCAATCACTCCCAAAGTGCAGACATGCCTGTCAGCCTCTACTTATGGGGTAGGGTCTTATAGCAGGGGGAGGACCCCTAAGGTGGGGGTCAGTACAGAACACCTGGGCCCTGTTCTCTGTCCTCTACTTAATTAGGAGGGTTGGAGCTGGACCACAGCCATGCTGGCCTCCAAACCCTCCCTGTTCCAATCAGGACCCTGCCTTGTCCTTCTGCCACGCAGTCAGAGAATTGAAATGTAGCTGAACTATTCTGCATAGAAACAAAATGACTGAAAAGGATATGAAGACTAATCTGGGTTCCCCGAGGGAAGGAAATGAGATGTAATGCAAAAGCTACAGGATTATGTCACGTCACATGGGCCATGCTGAAAATGATCAACAACCAGGTGTAGGGTGCACTACAAAATGAGGATATATACAAGTATATGAGATACACGAACAATGAATCTACCTAAATGATCATCTGCGGATGCCCAAGTTCATTGCATTAAACCACCGGTCCAAGTGTAGCACGTTTCCATACTAGCCTAGCACTTTGACAGGTGCTGGTTGGTATCATATGGTATATGATGCATTTGGCTTGCAGAATCTTAAGCAAACTCTTATTTGGTTTTGTTGATTATGGAGTTAAGTGTGTGACGTGTACTCTCTGTCCGCAGGCTTCAGGTCCATATGCTGAACGGTGCCCTACTGGCCCTCGTCTTCCCTGTGGTCAACACTAGGCTGGTAAGAAACCATCACCTATGTTAAATTCACTGTATTAGCGAGCACTGCAGTCACTCACAATTAGACTTCCACTCACATTGTGCATTGCTTATGGTTAAAAAGTTGTATTTATTTGAAAAATACTGTATCAGGAAGCTGAAATACCATGTTTGTTTGAAGAATACAGTATCAGGACAGAGAAAAACCCCAAGGTTGCATCTCCTAGCCTTGTGGGAAAGTAACATAACTGTCCTTTGTGCAGAAGATGAACACAGCGATGACGTCCTACTGTTCTCAGGGACTTGATGAGATGTTTTTCTGTAACCGTCTCTAGTTGACAATGGCAGATGTGTAATGCATCTCGGAAAAGATCAACTTCTCTCAATCCAATGTAACCATGGTGACGTGGTCACAGAATAGGATCGGGGAGACGATACTCTTTTTATGAGCCTTCCGGACTCAGTAATTGAATGTGAAACAGTAAAAGCAGAGCCCTACAGTAGCTGTGCTTGGCTGCTGCTGACAGAATGACTGTGAAACTGCCCTGTCACAACCCCCACTTGCTTTTTTTCTCTCTGTCCTCGGGCTGCTCTCTTTTTCTCTCTGTCCTCGGGCTGCTCTCTTTTTCTCTCTGTCCTCGGGCTGCTCTCTTTTTCTCTCTGTCCTCGGGCTGCTCTTTTTCTCTCTCTGTCCTCGGGCTGCTCTTTTTCTCTCTCTGTCCTCGGGCTGCTCTTTTTCTCTCTCTGTCCTCGGGCTGCTCTTTTTCTCTCTTTTTCTCTCTCTGTCCTCGGGCTGCTCTTTTTCTCTCTGTCCTCGGGCTGCTCTTTTTCTCTCTGTCTTCGGGCTGCTCTCTTTTTCTCTCTCTGTCCTCGGGCTGCTCTCTTTTTCTCTCTCTGTCCTCGGGCTGCTCTCTTTTTGCTGCATTTCACTTTTCCTGTCAATGCAATAGACTCGTCACAGTATTGCCATAGATAAAATGCAATTATGTTTATTGTCCGTAGCTTATGCCTGCCTATACCATAACCCCACTGCCACCATGGGGCACTCCGCTCCCTGCTCTTGAATAATGTCTCTCTTGCTACTAATCACATCTCAGCCATGGAAACCAAGCCCAAATTCAATTAGGCCTATTCAGCCACTTCCGCATTTCATTACCACCTTCCCAAACATTCATCCACCAATGACTCAAAAGCGCTTCAGTTTCTCTTGCACAAAAAAGCACAATACTCAATTCAATGCTGAGTCTGGCCCAGCCCCTGAAATGACTCTGACAACATTGTATGTGAGGATTATTTTGGCTTCCTCTAGACTTCTGCCTTATTGGTACTGTTCCAATCCCCCTACATACCTCTGGGAAGTAGAGGTGTTGTGATCACATCCTCTAGGTCTGATGATCTGATTTGGAAGGGCACTTTTACTGTATGCTATGGGTCAACAACTCATCTTTTAAATACCACAGGTCAGGTGGTTATAAGAGTTCAGTCTCTTAGTACCTCACCAAAGCAGGATGGAACCATCTCCTCCCCATGGACTATATGGGGCATGTTCTCTAGGCTATGGACTTTCTCTGTTTTCGTGTCAAGTCATTGTGTCTCATACACATGCAACAGACATCCATTCATGTGTCAATGGCACCTGCTCGTGGGCAGTGTGGAATATCATGTTTCAGGACGTACCTGGGGCCTGTTCAGGAGAGTACAATGTACCTCAACTACTACAGTACAGCACACTGTAAATGCGGTACTTTCACTGACCCTGTATATACACTGAACAAAAATATAAACACAACATCCAACAATTTATAAGATTTTACTGAGTTACAGTTCATATAAGGAAATTGAAATAAATTCATTAGGCCCTAGTCTGTGGATTTCACATGACTGGGATACAGATATACATCTGTTGGTCACAGATACCTAAAAAGTAGGGGCATGGGTAACAAAAAAAAAAAAAAACATTTTCCTCATGCAGCATGACACATCTCCTTCGCATAGAGTTGATCAGGCTGTTGATGGTGGCCGGTGGAATGTTGTTCCACTCCTCTTCAATGGCTGTGTGAAGTTGCTGGATATTGTCGGGAACTGGAACACGCTGTCGTACGCATCAATCCAGAGCATCGCAAACATGCTAAACGGATGACATGTCTGGTGAGATTGCAGGCCATGGAAGAACAGACATTTTCAGCTTCCAGGAATTGTGTACAGATCCTTGCGAAATGGGGCTGTGCATTATCATGCTGAAACATGAGGTGATTACAGCAGATGAATGGTACAACAATGTGCCTCAGGATTTCGTCACAGTATTGCCATAGATAAAATGCAATTATGTTTATTGTCCGTAGCTTATGCCTGCCTATACCATAACCTCACTGCCACCATGGGGCACTCTGTTCACAACGTTGACATCCGCAAAACGCTTGCCCACACGACGCCATACACGCTGTCTGCCATCTGCCCGGTACAGTTGAAACTGGGATTCATCCATGAAGAGCACACTTCTCCAGCGTGCCAGTAACCATCGAAGGTGAGCATTTGCCCACTGAAGTCTTATGACGCTGAACTGCAGTCAGGTCAAAACCCGGGTGAGGAAGCAATCAGATGAGTTTCCCTGAGACAGTTTTTGACAGTTTGTAAAGAAATTCTTTGATTGTGCAAACCCACAGTTTCATCAGCTGTCTGGGTGGCTGGTCTCAGACGATCCCGCTGGTGAAGAAGCCGGATGTGGCGGTCCTGGGCTGGAGTGGTTACATGTGGTCTGCGGTCGTGAGGCCGACAAACTGTCAGGTGGATGAATTATCTTGGCAAAGGAGACCTTCTCACTAACAGGGATGTAAACACATTTGTGCACAATTTGAGAGAAATAAGCTTTTTGTGTGTATGGAATGTTTTGGGGGATCTTTTATTTCCGCTCATGAAACATGGGACCAACACTGCATGTAATGTTCATATTTTTGTTGAGTAAAGCTTACACTCCTGTTTTTATTACTTATTTCTTATTTCTCATTTTTATTTTTCTTGTTATACTTTTTGATTTTGAATACTGGGTTGTTGGGAAGGGCTTGCTAGTTATTAATTCCACTGTACTTGTGCATGTGACAAATAAAACTTGAAACAATTGTGTAGAATATGATTGTCTGTCATGAAGAATAGGAAATTGTCAGCTCTATTCATTACATTTCTATCTGCTACGTTTTACCTTACTGAATACATCCCGTGTATGATAGATCCTTGCCAGGATTTAACCAAAGGGAGGTGTCAGTGGAGCATAGAGATTCATATCCCAGTACTTTTATTGTTTGAACAGTCAATATCAATTCCTTTATCATAGAGGGAGAAGATGAACCATATCTTGTCCTTGATGCTGGCACAAACCTGGGAGGTTACACTCGCATTAACATCTGCTAACCATGTGTATGTGACAAATACAATTTGATTTGGTGTGTAGGGACGGACGTGCTCTGTCCTGGGGAGGAGCCACATGTCCAGCTGGAATATGTCTTGTAAAGCTACATCAGCGTTTTCCAAACTCGGTCCTGGGGCCTCCCCCTGGGTGCACGTTTTGGTTTTTGCCCTAGCACTACACAGCTGATTCAAATAATTAAAGCTTGATTAGTTGAATCAGCTGTGTAGTGCTAGGTTCAAAAACCAAAACGTGCACCCCTTGGTGTCCCCAGGACTGAGTTTGGTAAATCTGAGCTACATGGTGAGGGGGATGAGGGTTCACACACACACTGCGTCATCAAAGTTTTCTTTCACACTGATCAGTGCTTTGTAATACTATTGTTATTTCTCAATGGTCACACGCTCACCAGAGATCATATGGCTGTGTTAGTGTGTTGATCGTTTTTAACAGATAGGCCTATTGGGTGTGTTTTGAAACTTGTCATTTCCTGAACATGTAAACAGTACTGTATGTAAGGCCTGTTATAGTGACATTGTTGGTAAAACATTTCTCACACTGTGATTACAAGATCACTGTTATCTTCCTGTGTTTATTATCCAACTATCTGCTGTCTGTCCAGAACACACACCAAGTACTTTCTCATTTCATATCTCAATAGCAAGGAAAGCATGGCCACACATTTCTACTTCATTCCAAACTATTTTCTAAATAGTTAAACAAAGCACACACATGGTGGTAAATATCCAGACTGAACAAGACATTCATTTTTATTTTAGTCCAGCTCACAATACCTGAATGGAATGAGTTTATTTCCTGAAGATTGTTAATCCATGCTGTCCGGGTTGGACGGATGGTCATTCTGATGAGCAGTAAGGATTTGGAATCGTTTTTGTTCATACAGAAGATTTGTCCGTCTTTTAAAAAGTGAATGCATCCTTTGAATGTCTCAAGTCAAGTTTTAATTACAGAAAATCGAAGCTAAACGCCAGTCATGTTTGACAGATAATAATTAACGTCTAAATAATTAAATCATATTTTGTCACATGCGCCGAATACAACATTAAGTGTAGACTTTGTCGTGAAATTATTACTTACGAGCCCTTTCCCAACAATGCAGTTAATATAATTTTAATTTAACTAGTACGAAAAAGTAACAACATTTAACAAATGGATCAAAAGAAAATAGTAATACTAAAGTAACACAATAAATGGCAATAACGAGGCTATATACAAGTTGTCCTCAAGGCACGGTTCGTTTTAGATCCAATGGTCACAAGACCGGAGAGTGCAGGAATTCACATAACTTGAATCTGAGCGGAGGCGGTCAGCATTTTACGACTATTTAACCATCAACTTAATTGTTGAAACCCTTAATGTTTTTTATTTTATGATGCATGTCTTACCTTGTTTCAAAGTAGCCTAGCCAAAATACGACCATAGAAATGTTGAGGGAATTATTTTGTAAACACTAATATGACATTGAAACCAGCATTTTTCTCATGTTCTATTGGTTTTCAACAGTATTTTATTGTCCAGAAGCCAAAGGCATAATCCTAGTCATATTAGTAACCCATGCTAGTTGATGCATATTTAGAGCTCCAGTATTAAATTTGAATGGATATTTTCATCAATGTCACATGAAACCGCACACACACATGCGTATCGCTTTTGAGAACGGTGTTTTCCGCTAATTGCATTTTGGAACATTCGCACGTATTCTACAGCCATGTCTGCATTGTTGAGTTTATAATATGAAGAATTAAAATTTTATCAATATTTTAGGCTAAATAGACTGATCTGTTGCATCAGCCTCATTTTCTTTAAGATGATTTATTTTTTAGGTGCAGTGGTTGTATGAATTTCTGATCTGTCGTCCCAGAACTGTCCCAGAGTCTGTTTTCAACCATAGACACAGACGGGGCATCCTTCATTTCAAGCCCTGGAGGGAATTATTTTTTTAAAGACATAAAAGTATTTGTTTGTAATTGTAATGTTGCAATATTTTAAAGGCTGCAAAGGGTGACCAACCATCCTCCAGGAGCGCTTAACAAGGGGAGTGTTGTATTTTAAGACAGGCTTGAATATGCAATGAAGCCAATAGGCAGTGTAGCCTACATTTTTATCTGATTCTCTATGGTGTAAAAAAAAATGGACAATTGGCTAAAAAAGTTAATGTCAAGCGAACCCTGTTACTCATTTTTCCATGGGGTGGAGAGAAAAATGTGCGGTTTTGATATCTTACTGAGTGACTAAAAAAAGAGAGCTGTCTGCTTGACTAAATCTAAAAAACTATACGCTGGTGTGGGATAATTGTGAGTGACTGACATGACAAGAGAGAACCTGCTGATGCACAACCACATTATGTACCCTGTGGCTTTACCAACCCACCTCTCCCTTTCCGTTCCAGCTCACCATCTCCCAGCTCACAGATCCTTTTACTGTTAAGGCTGGCAATAAACAGATTGGTTACACTCATGCCCAGGGAAGGGTTCTATTTGTTTTCTACGGAAGTTAGCCTAACTGAATCCAAAACCAGTCATGTTTTGATCCAATTGTAATCTCACGCATATAGTTTCAAACATTTCCATTGCCAAACAATGTGAATTGCAGGAGCAGGACATTATTTAACATTCAATATAGTAAGGCAAACACTAATTGTTGACATGTACATATCTGTACTGCTATAATGAAGCTGATGATGATCATGTAGATACTGAACACTAGTCCATTCTGTTTCTTCAGCTTCCATTTGAGAAGGAGGTGTACTACATCCAGCATTCCTTGCTCTACCTGGTGCCTGTATACCTCTTCAGGAAAGGAGGTACGTGCTGGCTTCTTTTGCACTTATGGAATTCTGTGCTTTGTCGTCTCCATTCCATGGGTGCTTCACCATCTGTTGAGAATTTGAACCATCTTGAGTTACTCATCACTACTACCTTAACTCAACCAATCAAAACCCTTCTCCCAGTTATGAGATTGTTGCAGTGAGAGAGGCGGAGCCCTGGGGAAAACTAGACTGCCATCTAGTGTTGCGATGCCATTTTTGCCAACACATTTATTTTTCGTGAGAATGTGATAATTATCCATGTTTAACATTAAAATCGAACATATGGCAAAAAAAAATGAATTTAACAATTCAGAGGAAGAGAGACTACAGTGGCCTATGTTAGAATTAGCTCCAATACATAGTGAAATGGATCCCCAGTCAACAACAGACTAGGCTACAATTTGAACGAAGAGAATGGGATGAACTCTCCATCGTGATCTATCTTTTCTCTCCAATAGAATGAAAAGGCAAAACTGCTTCAAAATGAAACCGCTCTGACAGCTTTATGGAAAAATCGCTAAGATCACACACATACCCTGGCTCCTAACAAATTCAAACAGTCTGATGTATTACACACAACATATCTGTGAACATAAGGAATCATTCATATCCCTGTCATAGCAGCATCACTGGCAAGCTAAAAAACTAACCAAAAACCAAGTCCATACCTGCACTGTAGCGTTAACAGTATGACTTAAAGGTGCTACACATAGGATTTTTCTGCATTGTAATTTCAGAAAATGTCCGTAATACAGTGCCATTCGCAAGTATTCAGACCCGTTAACTTTTTCCACATTTTTGTTACATTACAGCCTTATTCTAAAATGTATTACATTGTTTATTTTCTTCGTCAATCTCCACACAATACCCCATAATGACAAAGCAAAAACAGGTTTTTAGACATTTTTGCTATTACATTTAAATAAGTATTCAGACCCTTTACTCAGTACTTTGTTGAAGCTCCTTTGGCAGTGATTACAGCATCGAGTCTTCTTGGGTATGACGCTACAAGCTTGTGGCGAAATCCTGCACGGAGCCTTCACCGTGCGCTGCCACTTTAAGAGCGCATCAGCGGTAAGGAAGGAGGAAATAAAGACCATTCTTCCGGCTCTCTGGGAGGTAGCTCTTGGTTGGCGCGGCAGTTTGATTGTGTGCAATGCTGCATGAATCTTGTTTAGTTTGTAAAGTGTTTAACTCAGTCATTGGTGTGACTGCTCTAGGTCGTGGTTGTTTTCATTTGGGACCACACCGGTTATGAATTGCATGAATTAGTAGCAACATTGTTGCGAAGTTTTGACATACAAACAAATAAACCATCAGATGGGCAGACAGCTGTTGACTTCAGGCTTGCAGTTGCATTAAGATCTCTCTTTCTCTTCCCTCTATCGTTCCAGTGCTTTACACTGCAGCACACTTTCTATTGTTCTTATGCGCTTCCCGTTGATGTTCATTATCGCTGGACTCTTATTGCCCTGCCAGAAGAATTTGGGTTGACATTTTAGTTCAAAGGGAGGTTGCTTGCAAGTGTGTGTGTTGTTATTTGAACTGTATTGAGGTGGTGTGATTCTAATGACATGTGGCCGAGAAGATTTTGGACATTTTAAGGCCTTTGTTTTGTCTATGAACACCCCCACATTCATACCCTCTGCACTCCTCCACTGGGGGGTAATAGAGATTAGTGCAAATCCTCTGATGACTGGGTTCTTTCTTGTAAATGGTTTCTATTAAGTTGCGGTTCAATTTCTCTGCCATTATTTATTATTATTATTATTATTATTATTATTATTATTGTTGTATGAGGTAGTATTGGTGGGGTTACCCCTGTGCTGTGACGTGGGTTTATATGGTGTGTCTTCTCTCTTCTCTCCACTGGCTATCTGGCAAACAGGCTACACTCTAGGCAGTCTGTTCTGCTGATGTGTGTGGGTCTGGTAGTGGTATCCTCTCTATTCTACTCTTTTCCTTTCGGCATGGTTAATACCTGCTTGGCACCCGAACAAAACCTTTATCTTTACCCCTCTCTAATAATACTGCTACAAGCTTGGCACACCTGTATTTGGGGAGTTTCTCCCATTCTTCTCTGCAGATCCTCTCAAGCTCTGTCAGGTTGGATGGGGAGAGTCGCTGCGCAGCTATTTTCAGGTCTCTCCAGAGATGTTCGATCTGGTTCAAGTTCGGGCTCTGGCTGGGCCACTCAAGGACTTTCAGAGCCACTCCTGCGTTGTCTTGGCTGTGGTTTTAGGGTCGTTGTCCTGTTGGAAGGTGAACCTTTCGCCCCAGTCTGAGGTCATGAGCGCTCTGGAGCAGGTTTTCATCAAGGATCTCTCTGTATTTTGCTCCGTTCATCTTTGCCTTGATCCTGACTTGTCTCCCATCTCCACAGAGAAATTCTAGAACTCTGTCAGAGTGACCATCGGGTTCTTGGTCACCTCCCTGACCAAAGCCCTTCTCCCCTGATTGCTCAGTTTGGCCGGGTGGCCAGTTCTAGGAAGAGTCTTGGTGGTTCCAAACTTCTTCCATTTAAGAATGGAGGCCACTGTGTTCTTGGGGACCTTCAATGCTGCAGAAATGTTTTGGTACCCTTCCCCAGTTCTGTGCCTCGACAGGATCCTGTCTCGGAGCTCTACGGACAATTCCGACCTCATGGCTTGGTTTATGCTCTGACATGCACTGTCAACTGTGAGACCTTTTTATATAGACAGGGGTGTTATATAGACAGGTGTGGCTTTTTCTAAATCATGTCCAATCAATTGAATTTACCACAGGTGGACTCCAAGTTGTAGAAACATCAAGGATGATCAATGGAAACAGGATGCACCTGAGCTCACTTTCGAGTCTCATAGTAAAGGGTCTGAATACTTATGTTAATAAGGTATTTCTGTATTTTATTTGTAATAAATTTGCAACCATTTCTAAAAAACTTTTTCGTTTTGTCATTATGGGGTATTGTGTGTAGATTGCTGAGGATATTTATTTATTTATTCCATTTTAGAATAAGGCTATAACATAACGAAATGTGGAAACAGTCAAGGGGTCTGAATACTGCAGTAATAGTGGAATGATAGTGTTTCACAGTATTATTTACCCGCCAATGTTGTGATTGTCTGGCCAATGTTGTGATTGTCTGGCCAATGTTGTGATTGTCTGGCCAGTGTTGTGATTGTCTGGCCAGTGTTGTGATTGTCTGGCCAGTGTTGTGATTGTCTGGCCAGTGTTGTGATTCTCTGGCCAGTGTTGTGACATTCACTTATTGATATCTCCCGCGGGGCCGGCACCTGTTGTCAAAGTGGGAAAGCTGTTTTGACTTCGTGGCTGTTATCTAGTGGAAATCTGGTCAAGCGGCCAATGTAGAAATCACTCTCATTTCCTGGCTGCTAAAATTCTACACTGTTTGTTTTCTCACAAACTAAAATTGAACATTCACTGACTAGTGTAGGGAATCATTGTAACATATTAACAAAAAGGGAGGTCTGGGTGGGAAGGGCCTCATTAAAGCAAAGGCTGCATCTGATTATTATTGTAAAACCGAACAACAAACTAGACGCTGCCATTCATACCTACTCAGTGCTGTTTTCTTATGTTTTCTTATGTTTAAGCAACCGCATTGGACAAACAACAATTGCATTGTCAGTACACATTTTCACATGATATTCAATAAAACTCAATACAAATATTCTTAAAAATACAAACGTTCTTAGTACATGCACACACTATCTACTCAGCACTGTTTTTTAACATAGTGAAAAGTAGGGCTGTGCTGAGTACTCGGAGAAAACGAGTATCGAAACGGATATGGAGAATTTTTCGAATACGATTATGACAAGTATTTTCTAATTATCCGTCATCTGGAAAAATTAATTTTCAGCTGACAGCATGCATTTTTCTTTCACTCAAATAGTGTGAAGCGCTGGGCACTCTAAACAACGATTGGGTAGTTTTTGTCTGTAAATAAAATGGGCGGGGTATCGGTTGAATCTGCTGCAACGTTTAGATTAGAACAAGCCGCTCTCATTTTCCCAGACAGACACACGCGGCTCTGTGTCACTCACTTGTCTCAGGGTACAAGTCTCCCTTTCTCCGTGTATAAATCAGAATCCGTAGCTAGTCATTGTTAAATCAATTAATTTCCTGTTGACTTTTGTGGTGGAAATATTGTAATCAAAAGGAGAGACTTTTTTAGATTTCTTCAAAACAATCAAACTTTATTATTTCATTAGTGCAGTAATGGAGCTGGTCGGTAATCACCCCTGGAGGTGATCACTGAGAACTCAACCAGCGGATTTGAGAGACAGCATTTTATAGCAAAGTCCATCCTCCTGGATGTTCATGACAAACAACAGCTGTATGGAATGGGTCACAAGGTTGCTAATAATTCACAGCAAACCGTATCTGCTGTAAATACTGTCCTCATTGTGTGGAGACCAGGGTCTGGCCCCCCAACTCCATAGTGGAGCCATCTCCCCCTGGTACCCCAGTACAGAAACATTAACTCATGCTATGGAATGCGGTATCACCCAAAGACATGGTAAATCTCCTGTCAGTGTTTAATCTCAGAGGCCCATCCTCAGTAGAGCACACACAGATGATTGTTCTAACAACCCCTTATTCTGTTGCATAAAACAACCATTTGATGCAATTACAGTGTTATAGCATAATCTTGCAATTTTGCTCTCACACTTTGCTGAGGCCATAAGTTGTTTTTGTCTGTCTACTTTGCCTTGTTTAGTAGGCCTATTTTCTGTCCGTAATAAGTCTCTCGTTTTGTTGTGATCCAAGCCCATGCTTGCTTGCTACTTTTTCTCGCCCAGGCATGTTTGCCACGCAACAAATCATTCGAAAATAATATCGCAAATGTAGATTGTTTATTTTGATTGTAAAAGTGTTGGGAGAAGTTTTGCTTCTCACAAAAGTGAAACAATATATGGGGCAAAAAATTAGCCTACCTTCATCTGAATCTGTCTGGAATAAATGCAGTCAGTAGTAGCTGGCCATGCATTAGGCAATTTATTAGCCTATTCCGTTCAGAATTGAATGGGACCAAGTAAGTAAATCATGTGCATTTGTCATATTTTTTTTTTTACAATGACTGAAGAAACAATGATGTACTCTGTAGCTCAGTTGGTAGAGCATGGTGTTTGCAACACCAGGGTTGTGGGTTCGATTCCCACGGGGGGCCAGCACAGAAGAAAATAAAATGAATAAATGTATGAAATGGAATGTATGCATTCACTACTGTAAGTCGCTCTGGATAAGAGCGTCTGCTAAATGACTAAAATGTAGAAAAAAAAAAGTAAAATGTGATATAGCGCAGTAATGCACACTTAAGGTATAGGCATTACCGGCATTTTAATGTGCACTTCCGGATTTTCCGATCACAAGTAATTACGAATATGAGTATGACAGATTGGCACACCCATAGTGAAAAGGCATGCAATAGTGGGTCTCGGGAGCAAAGAAATCCACTGCCAGCTGCTTTCTTTAATTTTCAAGGGAACTTGAACCCATAGTGATCACTCTGCCATAAAATGGAAGTAATCCATAACTGTATTTTCAGTTCTGTTTTGAATAATGTTCATACATTTACTATTCTCCCCCCCCCCCCCTCCCCCTCCCAGGTGTGTACAAGCCGGAGCCCCTGGGGGACATGTGGTGGGCTATCCTCTCCACTGGCATCCTGTTCCTTTATCACTTCCTGTTCCTGCAGGGCCTGGGCCTGGTAAGATTGATGGAGGGAGCCCTCTACTGGACACTTGGTGCAACTCCTCTTCACTCGCTCTTAAAGGAGAGGCCAGTAACAAGACACATGACACAGATATAGGAGTCAGACAGTAATGTACAGGTCACACTAGCATGACACAGCGGACTGCTCTTCTCCCACACTACCTGACTGATGGCACGAATGAAACAAACACCAAGCAAGGCCACCGTCACAGTAGGTCTGCTGAAGGGAGAACGGCTCATAATAATGGCCGGAACGGAGCAAATGGAATGGTATTATACACCTGGAATGCATGTGTTTAAGGTATTTGATACCATTCTACTAATTCCACTCCATTCATTACCACGAGCCCGTCCTCCCCAACCTCCTGTGGCCTCAGTGTTTCTCCTTCTACATAGTCTCTCACTTTTCTCTCCCTCTTCCCAGATGACCGAGGTCAACCTGAACAACATGCTGTGTCCAGCAGTGTCAGATCCGTTTTATGGGCCTTGGTACCGGGTTTGGGCTGCGGGTCACCAGACCCTGCTGACCCTGGTCCATGGGAAGGCCCTGACCCTCCTCTCCCACCACACCGGCCCCACCTGCAGGTACTTGCTGGACACCGCCAGACTGCGCAGCAAGAAGATTGACTGAACATCCACACACAGAGACAAACACGAACGTAGCCTTTTTCAATCCAAACGCCTGTTCTTATGTTGGGATTTTCTATCCACATTTTTAATGCATCTGTACCACTTTTACCATATTTATTTCTACTGTAAAGAAATAAGCATTTCAGAGTCAATGAAATATCATTCCTTTAGTGTTTGTGCTGGATTGCATTATATGCATGCACAATCATGGGCGTCTGACTTTGTCTGAAAGTGGGGGTGCAAATGCTTGACTTTTTTTGGCACCGTTTGAAGCGCTGTCACCATAAACATTAAAACAGTTTACTTGTCTCAGCAGCGTACATATTTGATTTAAAAGGGTAGAAATGGCTTATTTGGTCAAAATTACTTACCAAAACAAGCACACAGACCCGGCGCCAGGACAGGCTTTAAGTGATTAAGGGCTGCAGTTGAAATCGGTGAAGGGGGCACAATTTTTAAGGGTTCTTGCATTGGAATTCTTATCACGCTATAACGTAATAAACAAAGTTCAAATGCAGAAACTCAGACCAGTGAGTGCTTTTTGATGTGACAGATTAACGTGAAATCTGTAGCCCAGCTCCACTGTGCTGTATCAGCACAATGGACAGCGCCCTACACAAGGCCATTTTGGTAAGGAATATAGGCTACAATATAGGCTTTTTATAATAGGTGAATTGCCTAATGTGAATGCAGGCGTACACACAGCTGTCTTACCAAAATAATGCAAACTAAATGCTGAAAGTAGTAGACTAGTTGTTCATGCAAACAAAAATACTGAATAGCAGTTTGACTTAGAAGAACGACAACAGCGAATGTCAACAAATTTAATGTGAACAGAACAAAACAGAGTTAGGCCTACTATAGGGCTATAAACAATATCAGATTGATAAAGGCATAACAGAATCTAGGCTAGTTACATTAACAGTAAACAAAAGGAGAATGCAAATAACCACAGTCAACAGCAGGGCTCTCCAACCCTGTTCCTCCCCCTGTAATCAATTAAGCAATGCCGGCCTACCATAAATACATTTCCATTACAGTTCCATTTAAAAAAAGATGAAAACCAATAGGCTGCCAAGAAAGCCTATGTTCTATTTGACTGGTGAAACGTATCGATATGTAGCTATCATTTGGGTTCTTCGATTAGAATTATAATGAATTCTGCTTATATCGCGCTATACCACAATAAACGTAAAAGTTCAAAGGCCGAGACCATTGAGTGCTATATCAGCACCATGTACAACTCCCTACACACTAAGCAAGCCCGTTTGGCAAAGAAAATATATTTGCCATTCATACTCTAGGTTGTTGCTGAAAAGGATGTCACTGGCTATACTACCAAGATTTTGATAAAACCAACCAGCTAGATTGTTTCTTACCTTTTCAGAAGAGTTGCAGCCTCCTTGATGCTCTGTGGAACTTCCTGAGTAATCAATCATTCCATTCTCCCTGAAATCATCTTGTAAGATCCCACACAAATGCCAGTTGGTTTAGTTGAGCTTTCCTTGGGTGTAGCATGCTTCGTCTGTGCTGACTTAACACATTTGTCAAAGTGGAAAAGGAGTTCGTGCCAGTTGCCTATCATTAACAAGTGTTGACACCTCAGTTCCCATAGCACTTAAAACTTTGTTTTCTTTCCACAGTGCAGTGCATTTCAAATGGTTCATGAATTCCTAGCAAATCCTTTGATTCTATCAATAGCATGCTTCCAGTTAGAATACCTGCCTTGGAATAAGGCCCAGAAAACCTGCAGCTAGGGTAGAATTCTTTGCTAACCTGGGCTGGCTTCTTTGTTCCAAGATCATCAGGAACAGGTGGAGGGGTCTGTGGAGACATTATCCTAGTGGCGCTTGTGGAAGAGTGAGTAGGCTCTTCACGCTGAGCTAGCTGGAGCTCGGCAGCGTCATCGCTGCTGGGCTTGGCGGCGGTTTCGTTTCTGATATCCATCGTGGCAGATTAGCTGGTTAGAGCAAAATAGGTTAATAACACTAACACCTTTTACAGCTAGCTAAGAAGCTAACTAAACTCTGTAGTGGTGGGGCTTTAACTGAACCTGATCTGCCCTTACAAATCAAATGAGCCTATTACAGGCAGAGGCGTATCACATTATTCACGTAGCCTACCACAGATGAGCAGCATTTTTCCCCCGCTTTTTATGGAAACCCAAAGGAGTCATACCTAACCGCCCAGTAGCTTTCCATAGCCCCCCTACACATACACACACACTCTGAGGTGCGCATATATCGATTTTGCGCCAACCTGTCACTCGATAATTTGAACTTTTTTGCTGTTTTTGTATAGAGACATAAAACTGAAGTGGCACACGTTTTAACTGCCCCCTCGTGGAGCCGGGTCCGCAAGCAGAGCTGTTTTATGGAGATCCAAATACCCTGTGCTTTTTCATTTAGAACATAGTCGCATACAGACACCACTTGGCTACATTATAACCGTGAAGCGGCCATTGTGCGCTCGCATATGGGGCTCAGCCAGAACTGTTACTTTTGTAACTTAATGGAAAAAAAATTAACAAAGTGATTTAATTGATTTGAACTTGGGGAAAATGGATGACAAAAATGCAGAATGGTGTTAAATGCCTGTAAACAGCTTGGGGAGGAAAAATATTTCACAGATGTAAGCATGTAATATTAGGCCTACTGATTATTTCTCAAATGGACATATACATTTTAATACAAACATTAGTAATCATTTACAATTATCCAATGGATGATCATTTTCTGGTAAAAAGTGGGGGTTAAAACTGATGAAATACCTCTATTTTGAAAGTGGGGTTGTAGCTGCTCCATTTTCCCCATTGCTCAGGCGCCTATGCGCACAATAGGTGCCGATGCGAAAGACTTCTGGAGTTTGGTCGTTCCTGATGTGGGGCTGGCCAGATGAAATTTGTCTTTGTTTCTTGTTTTGGTCCGATTTTCTGAATACGAGATACTTTGTATTTCTAAAGTTACCTTTTGTAGTTATGTTAAGTAAAACATTTTAGAGCTCTCTTAGATGTCACTGAACTCATTGTTATTTGGGTTTGCCATGCTAGTTGGCCTGGATATGGGTCAAGTTTACATTTTGTGTTTGTAACATTTTATCTGTGACATGTTTAATCCATTGAAAAAACCATCACTTTATGATTGTTTGAAGAGTAACAGCTGTGAAGCAGCTTTCCCTGTCATATCTGTGGTCAGACAGCCTCAGTCACAGCCTCTTCAATGACTTACATGGACAAACCTGTTCCTCACGTCTTCTCATTTGCTGGATCAAATGGTATCTATGAAAGAGGCTCCTGCTTCTTTATCCCATTTCTCCATCACTGATTTTACAAAACTGCAGAGGTGAAAGAAATATGATGTAGGGGGCCTTTTCAGAGAGAGTCTGTTTTCTGTCCTATCAGATTATAATGGAGGGGAAATGACAGGAAAGTATCTTGATGTAGGTATTTTGGTGCAGCACGTTTTGTCGAAAGGGTGAGAGGAACAATGTCCTGTGCCTGTTGAGAGATACAGGGATCTTAGAGGAAGAGATGGCCTTCAGAGATTATTCATTAAATATATATTTTTTGAAATCATGGGCCATATTCAGTGGGGCACAACTGTCAAGGTTGCAGATTAAACTATAATGTTGATTATTCTCTATCACGAGATTGTGAACCAGGCCTGTTGTTCTTTACTTTACACTTCAGTCTACATTCTGAGTGTTGTGCCCCAGGTTATTTAAGGGCCATCCCAATTTCAGTCCATATCATGTACCCCAATATATATGTTCTATATACATGATCACATAGTGCATCTGTTTATTGATAACCTGCATAGCTCTACATTGGGACAGTAATTGGGAACCCCTGTTATAAGGGAAGTATTACAGCCCATTGAAGAGGTTTTAAGTAGCATTTCCTATTCACTTCGATCATTGGATCGCTCCCATTTTGTAATGAGGGATATGTGTTACTTTACACATATAAAAAAAAAAAAGGGGGGGATATGGTTTACTTTTGTACACTTGTTTTTTTTCTGGGTGAATGTGCACTTGTATTTATTGACAATAAAAGTCATTTTTGCCCTTTTAATTCTATTTTCTCAGTGAATACCTCAGGTACTAATAATACATTGAATAAAAATATAAATGCAAAATGTGAAGTGTTGGTCCCATGTTTCATGAGGTGAAACAAAAGATCCCACAAATGTTCCATACTCACAAAAAGCTTATTTCATTTGGTGCACAAATGTGTTTACATCAGGGTGGGTGAGCATTTTCCTTGGACAAGACAATCTATCCACTTGACAGGTGTGGCATATCAAGACGCTGATTAAACAGCATGATCTTTACCCAAGTGCAACTTGTGCTGGAGATAATAAAAGGCCATTAAAATGTGCATTTTTGTCACATAACACAATGCCACAGATGTCTCAAGTTTTGAGGGAGTGTCCAAATAGCATGCTGACTGCAGGAAAGTCCACCAGAGCATTTGCCAGAGAATTGAGTGTTAATTTCATAAGCCGCCTCCTACGTTGTTTTAGAGAATTTGGCAGTACATCCAACCGGACTCATGACCGCAGACTACATGCAACAACGCCAGCCCAGGACCTCCACATCCGGCTTCTTCACCTGCAGGATCGTCTGAGACAAGCCACCCGAACAGCTGATGAAACTGTGGGTTTGCACAACTGAAGAATTTCTCCACAAACTGTCAGAAACAGTCTCTCTGTGCTCGTTGTCCTCACCAGGGACGTAACCGACTTAAGTGGGTAAACGCTCACCTTCGATGACCACAGGCACGCTGAAGAAGTGTGCTCTTCACGGATGAATCCCGATTTCAACTGTACCGGGCAGATGGCGTCATGTGGGCGAGCGGTTTGCTGATGTCAACGTAGTGAACAGAGGAGCGTCCCATGGTGAGGTTATGATATGGGCAGGCATAAGCTGCGAACAGTGAACACAATTGCATTTTATCGATGGGAATTTGAATGCACGGAGTTACCGTGACAAGATCCTGAGGCCCATTGTTGTGCCATTCATCCACCACCATCACCTCATATTTCAGCATGATGATGCACAATACCATTTCACAAGGATCTGTACACAATTCCTGGAACCTGAAAATGTCCCACTTCTTCCATTGCCTGCATACTCACCAGACATGTCACCCGTTGAGCATGTTTGGGATGCTCTGGATTGACGTGTACGACCAGCAACTTCATACAGCCACTGTAGAGGGTGGGGACAATATTCCACAGGCCACAATCAACAGCCTAATCAAATGATCAGGATATGTCGTGCTGCATGAGGTCACACCAGATACTGACTGGTTTTCTGGCGTGGACCAGAAAACCAGTCAGTATCTGGTGTGACCTCATGACCTACCTTTTTTTTAAGGCATCAGTGACCAACTGATGCATATCTGTATTCCCAGTCATGTGAAATCCATAGATGAAGGCCTAATTTATTTCAATTGACTGAATTCCTTTATAAACTGTAACTCAGTAAAATCTTGCATTTATATTTTTGTTAAGTGTAGATTAGTGGCGTGTATTCATAGATGCCAGGCTTCCCTAAAAAATGCCCCTCCCCCAAACATTTTTTTTTTAAAGAATACCTACAAAATAATGTATCTTTTGTTTCTCTGTGTTTCATACATTCAGCCTC
The DNA here is from genome assembly GCF_901001165.1 of Salmo trutta. NCBI lineage: Eukaryota > Metazoa > Chordata > Actinopteri > Salmoniformes > Salmonidae > Salmo > Salmo trutta. The sequence goes on from NC_042968.1 coordinate 78,199,124, forward strand.
TTGGGAATTGAAGGAAGTGTAACTCACTGGAGAAAACATCAGAGCGAATGAAACAGCTGTCTCAGTATGTGTAGCGTATCTACAAGTCAGAAGTTTACATACACCTTAGCCAAATACATTTAAACTCAGTTTTTCACAATTCTTGACATTTAATCCAAGTAAAAATTCCCTGTTTTAGGTCAGTTAGGATCACCACTTTATTTTAAGAATGTGAAATGTCAGAATAATAGTAGAGAGAATTATTTATTTCAGCTTTTATTTCTTTCATCACATTCCCAGTGGGTCAGAAGTTCACATACACTCAATTAGTATTTGGTAGCATTGCCTTTTAAATTGTTTAACTTGGGTCAAACATTTCGGGTAGCCTTCCACAAGCTTCCCACAATAAGTCGGGTGAATTATGGCCCATTCCTCCTGACAGAGCTGGTGTAACTGAGTCAGGTTTGTAGGCCTCCGGTCACGTCCTGACCAGTATTAGGGATTATTTGTAATTGTAGTTTGGTCAGGACATGGCAGAGGGTATTTGTTTTATGTGGTTCGGGGTGGTTGGTTGTGTATTAGGGTGTTTGATTTGTTAGTTCTGGGTTTTGGGTATGTTCTAGGTTTGTATTTCTACGTTCTGTCTAGTTTAGTTTTCTATGTTTAGGTTTGGGTGTTGGACTCTCAATTGGAGGCAGGTGTTTCTGGTTGCCTCTGATTGAGAGTCCTATATATAGGTATATGTTTGGGTTTGTGAGTTGTGGGAGATTAATTGCTGTGTATAGCTTTGTGCCTTACAAGCCTGTTAGTCGTCGTGTTTTGGGTTTACCTTCTCATCCATAATAAAAAGAAGATGAGTACACATAACTCCGCTGCGTATTGGTCCACTTTCTTCGACGATGATTTCTCTCTATCTTCAGACGACGAAGAGTGTGACGACACCTTGCTCGCACACGCTTTTTCAGTTCTGCCCACAAATTTTCTATAGGGTTGAGGTCAGGGCTTTGTGATGGCCACTCCAATACCTTGACTTTGTTGTCCTTAAGCCATTTTGCCACAACTTTGGAAGTATGTTGGGGTCATTGTCCATTTGGAAGACCCATTTGCGACCAAGCTTTAACTTCCTGACTGATATCTTGAGATGTTGCTTCAATATATCCACATCATTTTCCTTCCTCATGGTGCCATCTATTTAGTTGAGTGCACCAGTCCCTCCTGCAGCAAAGCAGGCCCACAACATGTTGCCACCCCGTGATTCACGGTTGGAAAGGTGTTCTTGGGCTTGCAAGCCTCCCCCTTTTTCCTCCAAACATAACGATGGTCATTATGCCCAAACAGTTTTATTTTTGTTTCATCAGATCAGAAGACATTTCTCCAAAAAGCACGATCTTTGTCCCCATGTGCAGTTGCAAATTGTAGTCTGGCTTTTTTATGGCGGTTTCGGAGCAGTGGCTTCTTCCTTGCTGAGCGGCCTTTCAAGGTATGTCGATATAGGACTCGTTTTACTGTGGATATAGATACTTTTGTACCCGTTTCCTCCAGCATCTTCACAAGGTCCTTTGCTGTTGCTCTGGGAATGATTTGCACTTTTCGCACCAAAGTATGTTCATCTCTAGGAGACAGAACGCGTCTCCTTCCTGAGCGGTATGATGGCTGCGTGGTCACATGGTGTTTATACTTGCATACTATTGTTTGTACAGATGAACGTGGTACCTTCAAGTGTTTGGGAATTGCTCCCAAGGATGAACCAGACTTGTGGAGGTCTACAATTTTTGGTCTGAGGTCTTGGCTGACTTCTTTTGATTTTCCCATGATGTCAAGCAAAGAGGCACTGAGTTTGAAGGTAGGCCTTGAAATACATCCACAGGTACACCTCCAATTGACTCAAATTATGTCAATTAGCCTATCAGAAGCTTCTAAAGCTTTGGCATAATTTTCTGGAATTTCCCAAGCTGTTTAAAGGCACAGTCAACTTAGTGTATGTAAACTTCTGACCTCCTGGAATTGTGATACAGTGAATTATAAGTCAAATTATCTGTCTGTAAACAATTGTTGGAAAAATGACTTGTCATGCACAAAGTAGATGTCCTAACCGACTTGCCAAAACTTTAGTTTGTCAACAAGAAATGTGTGGAGTGGTTGAAAAACGAGTTTTAATGACTCCAACCTAAGTGTATATAAACTTCTGACTTCAACTGTATGTGATGCAGTAAGGTCAAAAAGAGTAGGACATTATTGCTGCCCGGGATGTGATGTCAGTTAGCATTTGGCCTCCCTTGATTAAAAAATGCAATAATAAAAGCCAATCAGCGTTGTGTTAAACTGAGTGAGCTCTGCTGTAAATGGTCCTGGTGCACCAAAAAAAAGTGTCAAGGGAAGCCAGTTTGGATTTGGCTTCAGACCAATCACATCAGAAGCCAAACATTCACAGAAAATGTGAATTGAGTCGTTATCCTCCGGTGGCTAGCTAGCTAAAATCAGCCCTTTTCTAAATTAGCCCGGAATGGAGATAGATAGGGATTTGGGCTTGTGGTTTTAGTTATTCTCCGTACTGGCCAATGATTATAATGGTGATTCTGATCCAACCATAAATGCATACATTGTGCCCCTGGCCTGAGAGGATGGAAGCTCAACATATAGCTAGATGTAGTATGCTAATGTTAACTAGATGGCCTGGCGCATCATTACCCATGAAAGGAAGTTAGGCTAGCGAGCAAGCACTTTAGCAAGATAGCCGAGGTCATCAAAAACTAAAAGCCTGTACTGAATAACAGTCATAGACTGTTTAGGCAACGTGAATTAGGATGATGGCATTGGCTTCAACATGTTTTTTCTACTTGCATGCAAACAACACACACAGAAATCAGAACCATGGACAGCCACATCACATTTGGCTTAAGTTAATTTGACTAAATCGTTTTTGGTATCTTTTAGTTGTCACTGCATTAGACTAAGTAGAGGTGATTAGATCATTTTGGGGCAGCTCCTGTTTTCTTTGCGACTTGCAGTAACTGGTTCTAAATCAATAGTAGTCTGAAAATGTTGGAAACATTACCTTGCTTGACCATGCTGTAGATCATTAACTGTTTGTTACATGAAATATGTTTAGTGGACTTCACCGGACAGATGTTGCTCTCCGGCTTTGCAATGAAACAAATGTATGATTGAATTTATTCTGCCACTGTGGCTTATATGAACTAACAGGTTATAGAGCAAACTAAGTAATTATCACAACACATTGGTTGTAAAATGGCTTTTTTGTGTGGGGGGGGGGGGGGGGGCTTGGCTTCCTACGATTTTACCCACGCATCACTACAGGTGTAGATTATATAGCTCTTTTCCAGTCCTCACAGGGATTTAAATAGTAAGGGGCCTCTAACACCACCAATGTGTAGCACCTAAATTATTTCCTTCCCATTACTATGGACTTGTTATCCAAGCTATAAATATAACCTAATGTGTATTGTATGACATGCAATCAGGCTCCAACTCTCCAAGCATACAACCAAATACGTTATCAGTCGTTTAACATGGAAAAACACCCATTACACATAACTCACACACACATTTATCTTTTCACTTGGTTTTATTCATTTTTATTGGCTAAATGAATTTAAAAGGTAATAACAATGTTTAAAACTACATGATCATATCCACAGCCATTGCTCACATACCCACTGATAACCCATCTATATATAAGATTTTCTCCCTCCCCACACATTTTTTTGTAATATTTTTCATTTTCTGTATTTTTTTGGAGCCATACTATCATAAATGCCCATTTCAAGTCTCATCACACTAACAGCAATTCAATGGGAGAGGAAGGAGACTAGCTCTAAAGGAGTCTTTTTTCCCCCAGTTCATATTATTCCATCAACGTTTAAGTTACTAAAGCAGAGAAAGAGACAGAACCAAAAATGAAAAGTAGAAGAAATAAAAGGTGGGTGTGAGGGGTTACACCAGGCAACCCCACGCCCTGTCATGCCACCACAGCAGAGACAGTTACTCTGCACAGCGACACGTCGCACAACTCGGTGTCTCACATTTTCAGAACATAGAAAACCACTAAAATAATTTAGAAACTAGATCCAAAATAGTTTTTGGGAAAATAATAGATTTTGATGTACAAAAACAGTCATTTCTTTTATTTTAGTAAATCTTATAAAAGTTCCAAACACAAGTTTATTGTAGTTCTTATTTCATTTATTATTGATTCATTTATTTGTATTTTTTTTTGTTTATCTATTAGTGCGATTGTATACCAGTGCAGCTACTGGGTCCAGAGTAAAGAAAAGAGGTCTTTTTTCATCTTTAACGGCGTAAAAAATAAGGACAAACTCATCTTTTATATAAAGTATAACTGCTGGTCTTTAGGAAAGAAACACAGAAACCCATACATCTAGGAGGCACGCTATGGGGTTTTTTTTTTTGAAAAAATTAAAATAATGAAAATACAAGTGACGACAACAACAAAATAAAAAACTGTGTGCAACCAAGTAATTTCACTATCCTTGATGCCGGGTAAGGCTTCAGACATAATCAATGAAATTCATTGAATAAGAGGTTGCTAAAGAAATCAAAAGACAAGTTAGAAATCGTACAAAAAACAGATAAAAAAAATCTGAAACAGACGGAAAAAAAAATGTTTTTGTCTCTTGCAGGGGTGTTTTTTGGAAGGACAGGAAGCCAGGCCTGAAGAGCAGCATTTGGACTTGGCCAGAACATAGAGATGTATAGAGATCGCTACGTTGTATCTGTGCCATTATGGCGTCTGTGACAGCACGCGCAGTGCCATTGAGGCTTTCTCCATTTTAAAGTAGTCCATTTTTTTCTTCTTTTGATGTTTGAAAAAGTGTAAAGCTAACATTGGTGACTTACTACCACCTGCAGTGATGGAGTCTTGAACCAAATTGTGTTCAATTTATTGTGGCCGCTAGATGGCAGTCATATAGTTTAAAGCCAATTACAAACTAGACAAACTCATTTGAAGAAGAAAACAATGCTCTGCTCATTGGTCGATCACTCCCAACCCATAGGAATCCCCACCCAGTTGACCATTTTAAAATGGAGGAAGCCCTAAGTGTCCATGCAAAAACAGGTTACTTCCATGTTATGATCTCTGTACATCTATGGGCCAGAGGCATCTTTGGTTCGGTTGAACATACAAAGGTAATAGGAGCTTAAGCATTCCACAAAAATATATGCATACCGGTACACATACAAGGAATGCAGGGGCGAAACCGGACAATGGAACCAAATGACATTGTCTTTACACATTATCCCAGTTGTGTCAGTATGAACAATGGTCACTCGTCCATGGGCAGAGATGCGTTTAAACTAACTGCAAATTAGCACAGTCAGAATAATCTTTTGAAGGACACCAGGAAAATCACATCACATTTGACTGAGATTTATTGATATTCATGAACCTTTACGTTCAGTCATTTCCATGTTAAAATTACGTTACATGATATACTTACGGTCATACGGAAGAGTGATTCATGAATGGCAACAAATTGTCCAAGTCAAATGTCATACAACAATTATGTGAGCATCCTGATGACATCAGCAATCACTCATCTGGCTCACTAAACCCACCGTCATGTCCAGCTTAAAGAAACCACTGTTATAGAGGGTTACATGAATGACAATATTACATGAGAAGCACCACTTCCTGTGAGGGAGTTTGTAAGAGCCAGAGTTGAGTGAGAGCCTTCTGTCAGATGACCTTTAAGCTGATAATCAACTCCATGGATGAGTAAATGATACAGGACAGCTATAAAAACTCACCATTTAACAGAGGAGAAAAACATGAAGTGTTATGGGTGTGCTTCTAAGAGGATCATCCAATCGTGGGCTGGACAGGGAAAGGGGCCTACGGTGGGAGGCTGGAGAGGAGGGGCGATAGACCCCTTTTACTCCAACTCTTTACTGTCCCAGCCCAGGAGAGAATGTCCCCTTCTGATGCCACGATCTACTGAACGACAGACTATACCTTCAACCCCCAGGCCATGAGGCAGGGAGTTGGGGGGGAGGGGGATTAGTAGTGACTTCTTGTCCTTTCAAACCTGCAGGGTGTTGACTTACACTGGTAGGAAAAAACACCTGTTGAACAGATCTGCATATATCAAGGATAATAAGTCGGATATGATCGATGAGTCCGCATGACCAGTCACGAAACCCGCGACCGCCCCCAACATGAGGTCCATTAGCACCATTTTATTTCTTTTTTATGATTTATACAAGTCTCTAAGCCTTCGATGTCAGGGATTAAACCATACTGTATGTTTTATACACATACACACATGCAACAGAATGGACTGCATTTGTGTATACATATTTCGGCAAGTATGTAAAAGAGAATGGTGGACTTGATTTTGCAGCAGAAAAGTATTCAGGTTGTGCTGTATTGAATGGACCAGAAAACGGGTACCCGATTGTTCAACAACAGGGAAAGCTTGTCCCGCAGTTCTCTGAAAACTGTTTTTGTGACAAACTACTAGGCCAATATCTCTCTTTACATAGGCCTCCTTTGTCTTGTCAATGTTGTTGAGCAGCATTTCCCTGACCACAAGAGGATAATATGAAGGAAATGCCATCCAATATCTGAGCAGGGAACCATAGAGAACAGGATAGATAGACCATTACCACAATAACGTCTAAACCTTGCATGTCTGTGGATCAACCACTTCTACAATAGGCTATATTAATGAAGTACGCTGGGGTTTCTAATGACCTGGTATGATTATAAGACAGGTTCCCATCTGCCTCCTGCTACAATGTGTCTATCTGAAGGTGAATGGGTGAATGAGGTTTTTAAGGCCCTTCACTGCCCTGTAGGTTGAGGTCAGGGTTAGATAGTACAGAACAGAGGAACACTCAGGGCACCATTTTACTGGTCCATCATTTATTAAATCAGCACAACTGAAATCTGGGTCATTTCGGGTTACTGTGGATGGAGTGCCAAAAGCCCTTAACATTTTGCATATAAAAATAAAATAAAAAGGATTAACCCTACTGTCAGTTGGTAAAAGATGTTTTAAAAAATATGTTCCTTCTATTTTTTTTGTACAAGCACCTCTCAAACCTGTACAGGACACAGAGATCATTAGCTAATCCATGAACTCCACTTGATAAAACATACCAACTACTGGGCTGGATGTGACTGACAAAAAGGAACACTTGAAGAGGCCGTGGACTAACTGGTTACTTAATCCCTGGCTCTTTATGTAGGGTTTGATAGAATGCAGCTTGACCACCCTTTCCCAGTTTCCTCTGCATCCGTTTCAACCAGCTCACCAATCTGCCAAAACCGCTGACAAGACAGACCAACAACCCATGCATGGTTTCTAGTGGCACAGAGATGGGGAGCAGCTGGTCCAGAAAACGGCAAGCACCTCAACAAACAGCAGCGTGTCATGAGGAAATAACGGATTTGAACAAATCAACCGACAATGACCAGTGCCAAGGGTTTAAGGTTAGCTACATGCCATCTCCAGAAGCCTCCACAAGATCTCATAGCGTTTTGACGAGAGCACATGAAAGTGCACAACTATGGCAACCGTCAGTCATCAAGCATGTAATGTCAAATGTGGATGTAAACATTGATTAGGCCTACATCAAGTATCATTATTTGTCATTGTGGCCACAAGCTTCAGTTAAAATGGTATAAAAGCAGCGGAGGTGACGAGGTTAACAAACAGCACAAAGGAGTTCAAACACTGGGGTGTATTCATCAGTCGGATTCCGTTGCAAATGTAAAACTTATATCAATGAAAATGAGAGTTTCTATTGTACAAATTCAGGTAGTCCTCTCCGTTTCGTTCCATTTTCCCTGTTTACTCTAGGAACCAAACAGTAAATGGTTTTCATTGCAAAACGTTTTGCAACAGACTCCAACTAATAAATACACCCCTGATGCTAACTGAGTAAGTCCAGATAATGTCTCACAGGCCCAGATTCCTAACCAGGACCAAACACAAACTTTGAGAGGAAACCCAACTTTCGGGACCAAAGCTAACCAGAATAAACTCATAGAGGAAGTAAACACAGAGGTTACAGATAAGAGGGGTGGGGGGGAGCTAACATCTCAAGCCTACAAAACAACCACATGCATTAAAAACAGAATATGGCTTTAAGTAGTTTCAGCATATCCCTGTGACTAGACTCAAGTCTTCTTCATTGGGTTTTCCTCTCAAACCAACTAGCATGAAATAACAGGATGAAGGTCTTTTTCTCAGAAAACAATGAATGAGAGGACAATACGCTCTGCAGTCAACTCTCCAACCCCATCACAACCTCCAATCAACTCTCCAACCCCATCACACCCTCCAATCAACTCTCCAACCCCATCACACCCTCCAGTCAACTCTCCAACCCCATCACACCCTCCAATCAACTCTCCAACCCCATCACACCCTCCAGTCAACTCTCCAACCCCATCACAACCTCCAATCAACTCTCCAACCCCATCACACCCTCCAGTCAACTCTCCAACCCCATCACAACCTCCAATCAACTCTCCTACCCCATCACACCCTCCAGTCAACTCTCCAACCCCATCACACCCTCCAGTCAACTCTCCAACCCCATCACACCCTCCAGTCAACTCTCCAACCCCATCACACCCTCCAATCAACTCTCCAACCCCATCACACCCTCCAGTCAACTCTCCAACCCCATCACAACCTCCAATCAACTCTCCAACCCCATCACAACCTCCAGCCCTGCAGTCAACTCTCCAACCCCATCACAACCTCCAATCAACTCTCCAACCCCATCACACCCTCCAGTCAACTCTCCAACCCCATCACAACCTCCAATCAACTCTCCAACCCCATCACAACCTCCAGCCCTGCAGTCAACTCTCCAACCCCATCACAACCTCCAATCAACTCTCCAACCCCATCACAACCTCCAATCAACTCTCCAACCCCATCACAACCTCCAGTCAACTCTCCAACCCCATCACACCCCCCAGCCCTGCAGTCAACTCTCCAACCCCATCACACCCTCCAGCCCTGCAGTCAACTCTCCAACCCAATCACAACCTCCAGTCAACTCTCCAACCCCATCACAACCTCCAGCCCTGCAGTCAACTCTCCAGCCCTGCAGTCAACTCTCCAACCCTGCAGTCAACTCTCCAACCCCATCACACCCTCCAGCCCTGTGGATCACTTCCACTAGCGGCCTGCTACACAGAGACAAGGGACAGATTACCTCCTTTGACGCAGCCATGATCATGCTAAAATGGCTTCCTCCATACATTTGTCAAGTTGGAAAGAAGAGCGGGTGAAAATATCTGAGCTGGAGCCGAACAAATTCAATTCAAGTTTTGCAGGTTTCATTACAAAACACTATGAACACTCGGGTGGAAATGAACGTCTCTGTCAAATATTTTGTCATGATCCTATTCCTAATTTAATATAGCGGTTTCAATCTCCTGTCGGATGTGAACTTAACAACAAACTTCTAACCACACACAGAAAAGCAAACACGTGTGGGGTAATGTAATAAAAAAGACTAGCAAATACTAGTGGCGTGGCATCACAACCCTACAATCTACAGCACTACAACGGGTTACAAAAGGCCAAACCAACCTTACTCCATTTCTTCAGAAGAATCGCAAAATTGAGGAAAAGATTGAGTCTTCCAGAACAGCTGTTGGCTTGCCACATGACACACATAATGCCAAGCTGGCTACTAAGAAAGGATTCAACAGAAGAAGAAGATGTCCCTAATAGATGGGACACTGTAGCTAAGCCTATACCTTTATGCATTACGAATTCACCATATATATGACTTGCTTCCATCCACAGAATCAAAAGCCTGATTAGGATTGTTTGAAAATAATACATTTAGGAAAATCGAGTATTTGTGAACAAAAATAAAAACTAAAGGGGTTATAGATATTGATATATATGCTGCAAAAACTAAATCAATAGGAGGATAAAAATAAAAGATTGTTTTTTCTCGTCATTATCAATTGATGCTCATTTTGCCACCCGTTGCCACGTCAACGTCTGGGAGAGCGTCAGCATGGCAACGGAAACTATCATCATAAAATGGTACAGTAGTAGAGATAGCTAGACCAGGAGGGGGCGGGCTCTCCTGGGAAAAGGTCCGCAGAGAGGTCCAGTGATTGGTCATGCGGCTCGCTGTCAGGAATAATGGTTGTATGGGGGTAGAGGGTGCCCGGTGCCGTTCTGGTAGTGATGGTGCTGGCGGTGGGCAATGTACTCAGCATAGCTCATTGTCATCTTCTCGCTACGGTACCTAAACAAGAGGAGAGGGAAGTTAGAGAAGGAACAGTTACACCAACTTACCTGGCAGTGGCACTAGAATCTTTACACCCTAATGCTGCTATGAATCCAGCAGTACTCCTTCACTGATTTCTGTCTGTACTGTGGTAAACAGGACCATGGTGGGCTTTGGGAGGGTCCCCTACAGTAATGATGCACCGGTCACATATTCCCAGCAGTAAGCAACACTCATCATCTACACTGAAGGCAGAGCCAAGGCCAGCAGCAGTGGAAGTCAGACAGCATCCGGTGTGAAAGGAGAGCAGCCTCTCTTACCTGGTCAACTTAATGGTCTTCCTGAAGTCATTTGTGATGGGAGCTTTGTAGCCTCCCTTTCGTAGTAAGGAATCTATGGTCTGAATGTGGTCCCATCCTGCACAGAGAAGGTTATATCCCCTTGAATATCCCCCTTTATGTCCCCTTGAATCCCACTTCTCTCTAGAACCAAGACCTTCAGTCATACAGTCATTATACAACGGTGATGGGACACGATTCCACTTACCTTGCTCTTTTGCAACCTCAGGTAGGTAGGTGGCAGTACGCTTTGATCCTTTTTCATTGAAAAACTCTATCCTAATGCCATGAACACCCACCTACAGGCCAGAGAAAGGAGAGACAGAGACAGAGAGGGAAGAACAGACACCACATGAATGGACAGGAACAACAGACACATGCCTATATACACTACATGTCTTCGGCCACACACTCCAGAAAAACTGCAGCATTACCTAACAGTGTTACTAACCTATAGAAGTATGAGATACCATACCCGGTCACAGGGAGGGCTAACTCTTGAAATTCCGTCTGTCACTACAGATTTAGGAAAAACAGCTTTTAGTTTCGTCGTAGCTCACTTATGGAACAATCTACACAACACCCTACAGTTGGATGAGTTGGTGCCTTTTGGGCAAATCAGATTGTTGGTTCAGGGTCAGGATCTGGTCAAGATAGCTCGGGGATTGTTCCAGTTAAAATGCATAATCTGCAGGTGACACACAATCACCCACCCACACCACGGGCCCTTGCCCCCCCCTCTGGGTCAGCAAGGTCACTGCTAACGTCCTCACAACAAAGACAGACTGCCTGTGTATGGTGCTTGTCTGCCTAAATCATGCTTGCTGTGTGGCTCTCCAGGCTGCAATGGGGTCCAGTTCATTCAGAACCAGAAACTGCAGCAGAGGCCTATTCCTATTTCCTTCTCAGCTCTACTTCACACTGGAGATTGTCTCTCCTAGTGTACTGCTCTGTGTGGAGAGCGTACCGCTCTGTGTGGAGAGCGTACCGCTCTGTGTGGAGAGCGTACCGCTCTGTGTGGAGAGCGTACCGCTCTGTGTGGAGAGCGTACCGCTCTGTGTGGAGTGCGTACCGCTCTGTGTGGAGTGCGTACCGCTCTGTGTGGAGTGCGTACCGCTCTGTGTGGAGTGCGTACCGCTCTGTGTGGAGAGCGTACCGCTCTGTGTGGAGAGCGTACCGCTCTGTGTGGAGAGCGTACCGCTCTGTGTGGAGAGCGTACCGCTCTGTGTGGAGAGCGTACCGCTCTGTGTGGAGAGCGTACCGCTCTGTGTGGAGAGCGTACCGCTCTGTGTGGAGTGCGTACCGCTCTGTGTGGAGAGCGTACCGCTCTGTGTGGAGTGCGTACCGCTCTGTGTGGAGAGCGTACCGCTCTGTGTGGAGTGCGTACCGCTCTGTGTGGAGAGCGTACCGCTCTGTGTGGAGAGCGTACCGCTCTGTGTGGAGAGCGTACCGCTCTGTGTGGAGAGCGTACCGCTCTCCGGTGCACTGTAAACCTCAACTGCTGGATTCACATATGTGAAGGCTATTTCATTTCAATAAAAATAAAATGACTGAAGAGTATTGCATAAGATGAATTAATAGCTACCTGGCTTGTTTCAGTCTCTTACCTCCCAGTCAAGGTAATCACCGACGTCCTCGAAGTTGGTGAGCAGAGACACCGAGCAGAAGAGGCGTGGCAGCTCGTCCCTCGTCACGGGGGGAAAGCGGCTGTCTTTAAGGGCACTGTGGAGACAACAGGGGACAACTTCAGCTGCACTACTTTCAACCAGTTTCAACCGGAAGACCAACAGATTATCAAGGACAATGTCCACCCAAAGTACATATTTGCGTTTCATCTCATCTTACTATGAGCCACAGGGCATTATGGTTATAATGAAAAGAAAGACCAAATCTCTCTGATAAGAGAACATGTAAATGAAGAAACCCTGCAAGCATTTTCCTTTATCCTTTCAGAAGACATTAGCCATGAAGTGATATCTTCCGTGCTACATTTCAGAAAGTGCCTGTCTGAGCGGATGTAAAAATAGAATGACCTGATGGCAGGTGAGTCTCCGTATTGGCTGGACACACAGACTCTTCATATCAGATTCTCATTTTCCCCCTCTCCCCCACTCCACTCCATCCTAACAAAAGACTGTTGCCACCACCCTTTCTGCACACGACGGCACACCAGCTTCCTGCTCATGTCATGACAGCACAGATGAATGGAGTCAGAGTCTCCATGAGCCATAACCTACCACCACACTCTGTCCTAATTCACCCATAGGAGTGAAATGCCCCATGTGGTGATGGCATTCTGTCATAGTGCTGCCTCTTCTACATATTTGTTCTGTTAGAACACTCATATGGTAACAACACACGGGATGAACTGTGAACGCTGAACAGCATCCCTTTTAAGTCCATGATGTGTTAAATAGGACTCTGCTTCTTTCAGTCCAGGATTGGGAGTGACAAGCTGAGTTCAGTAGAAAGAGGCCCAGTAATTTCTCTTACTAGAGGGAGATGTGGGAAAGGAGCATGGAGAAGCAACATAACGAAGACATAAAACAGGCCGGCTCACTGTTTGTGGACGACACCACACAGCAAATGATCTCAGTAAATGACTTCTGAGGACACGCTGAGGACAAGCTGGGGGCACGCTGAGGGCACGCTGAGGGCACGCTGAGGGCACGCTGAGGGCACGCTGAGGACACGCTGAGGACACGCTGAGGACAAGCTGAGGGCACGCTGAGGGCACGCTGAGGGCACGCTGAGGACACGCTGAGGACACGCTGAGGGCACGCTGAGGACACGCTGAGGGCACGCTGAGGGCACGCTGAGGACAAGCTGAGGACACGCTGAGGGCACGCTGAGGACACGCTGAGGGCACGCTGAGGGCACGCTGAGGGCACGCTGAGGGCACGCTGAGGGCACGCTGAGGACACGCTGAGGACACGCTGAGGACAAGCTGAGGGCACGCTGAGGGCACGCTGAGGGCACGCTGAGGACAAGCTGAGGACACGCTGAGGACACGCTGAGGGTACGCCGGGGGCACGCCGGGGGCACGCCGAGGACACGCTGAGGACACGCTGAGGACACGCTGAGGACATGATAAGCAGAGGACCTGACAAGACAGCAGATTACTGGGCAGCTAAGGCGGAGTGAAGGGAATCCATTTTTGTGTATATGTGAGTATTGAGGAGGACAACACAGCACTCTTGTACAGAACAAACAGACAAGCCTAAACTAAAACACTTTCAGAGGCTTCAATCTAGACTCAAGAGCTTTCAGAAGGTTATCTTGCATTTCACAGAGGCCCTTAGCAAGCAACAATGACATCCCCCACGAGTCTGGAATCCAGTATCTGGAATTTCTCCTGTTTTCCTGTGCTAACAACATGGTTAGCCTAGTGGTGAGTTGGAGTGTAGACAGTCCACCCATATTCTAGAATGTCCTGACCTGCTATAACATTGGCTCTCAGAGCCTCAGTGGCTAAACAACAGCCATGGAGACGTTCTAATGTCTGTGTTGCTGCAGCCATTCTCTGCAGCGCCAGTGGAACATTCCATGGGAGAGAGGGGAATTCTACATACTGCTGGCTACAGAGCCGAAAGATTGACTAGAGGGCAGGGTTGGCAAATCTTAACCAGGCAGGAGACAGATACACAAACAACAGCACCCACATACCTCTGGCACTCACAGGAGAGTAGCGAAGCGTATCCTCTCAGAAGAGTCATTAAACAAATAAATCTGTCTTTTTACTGAGCTGACCCTTTTATCCAAATAGGCCTGGCTTGGATTAATACTGCATTTCACACATGTTCACAGTTATAGGCCTATAGCTGAATACAAACAAGACCGCACCTGAGAGTGAGTACAACAGGAACGTAACTAGCCTGGCTGGCAGTGTCAGAGCAGCAGGTCATTGAGTTTAACATCGCTATCAACCCTCTAAAAGGGCCGTCTACTAAAACAAACAGATGATCGCAACCTCTACAAAATGGCTGCTCTGGACTTCACGCATAACACAGAGACAAAACATGCTTTGTAAGATCCTCTGACGTTAACCTGTTCCTCCTCTACAGACCAAGACTCCTGATGTACGCTTATCCAAGGGACAGAATTAAATGATTAAATACCAGATGTGGATGCGAAACGGTGATCGGATTGGTATCTATAATCTGAAATGGAAAAGCTATTTTAATAGCAGTTGTAGACAGGTTCTACCAATGAAGAGGAACAGAAATGTTCGCAGAGATAAATTAGAGAAGAGATGAGAACGTTGTCAGTTAATTCATAGTATATTGAAACAGGACAACCAACACACACTCATGTATGACATTGATACAGTGCATGTCAGATCCCTGGGAGGGTGAGGCCATGCAGCAAGGCCCTGTCGACAGTAGTGCAGATCACATGACTGACACATGCAGATAAACAGACAGAGAGAAAAAACGACAGACAGACAGACAGAGAGAAAAAACGACAGACAGACAGACAGACAGACAGACAGACAGACAGACAGACAGGCAGGCAGGCAGGCAGGCAGGCAGGCAGGCAGGCAGGCAGGCAGGCAGGCAGGCAGAGAGGCAGAAAGAGAGACAGACAGAGAGACAGACAGAGAGACAGACAGAGAGACAGACAGAGAGACAGACAGAGAGACAGAGGCAGACATATTCAAACCAGTTCTGCCCAGACTCAGAAGGTAATGCATTCTTTATTGGATTGTCGGATACTCGGTCTCATCCCCTGCACCACACACACACACACACACACACACAGACAGACAGACAGACAGACAGACAGACAGACAGACAGACAGACAGACAGACAGACAGACAGACAGACAGACAGACAGACAGACAGACAGACAGACAGACAGACAGACAGACAGACAGACAGACAGACAGACAGACAGACAGACAGACAGACAGACAGACAGACACACAGCTCAGCCAGATCCTCTCTCCCCCACTGTGGGCCAGAGAGGCTATTAGGTTGATTAAAATCACACACCAAGAAAGACTTCTAGAAACTAATTTTTAAAAAAGAAGCACATTTAATACAAAATCAGCCTAGTAGGCCTACTTTGCATAAAATACTGTATTATATCCTTTACTGGTCGATACTGATATGAAGGTTGATATTAACTCCAGGAGACCTGGCCCCTCTAGGGAGACAGAACACTCATCAAATGAATGCACTGGTAAATAATTGCCTTTAAAGAGGCAACGGTGCATCTGAACTGGGCATGACAGTGTAAATGAGTTCCATACATTTCTGAGACAAGCTGAGCACAGAGCAGCATCTCTCAGTGAGGTAAAACCCTCCTGGAGGTCCCTGGGGCCACGCCGTTCCTCCGCTCCATGTACATGCTTTGCATGATTTATTCAGCACCAAAGGTCCTTTGACGTAGACATAACTGAAAACACACGTTCAAAAGGTACAAGCTCCTAGTTATGTTTTTGTATATGGTAAGATGGAGGGGTGTTCTGTAGAATTGCTGAGTTAAAAAGCCTAAAGTCCCTAAACATTAACTGGATAATTAAAGGACGACGGTTACTTGGTACAATAGCTGCTTGCAGCCATCTGCATTCTAATCATCCTGTACTTTTGCCATGAACATTCTACTCTGTGAAAAACATGAGCATTTAAACCATTGGTTTTAAAGGTCTCAACGGCAGAGGTGTGCCCTGCTTTGACAACGGTTATTTTCTTGTTTGTGCCCGTTTTGTCCTCCCGACAGTCAGAAGATAGCCTAACTGTGTGTTTAACACATGAACATCTTCCTAAGCATGCGTTCTGTTCTGCCTGGTGAGAGCGATTGTGGCATTAGAAAATCTATAAATATGAATAACAAAAACCAGGGAGATGGTAATGCAGTGGGAGGGAAAAGTGTCTGAAAACCAAAACAACCACGGGATGGTTAGCCCGAAACAGAAGCTAATGCTGCCCTGTCTGTTCAGATCAGTGTAAATACATGATCAATAGTGATGGAGGAAAACTATTTATATAGGTGCATATTGGGATATTACTTTTTGACGATATAGTGTATCGTTTTGACAATATCGTAATATACTTTTTGCGCTAGTTAGCTGTACCTCCACCAAAACTTGAGTATTTTTCCTCATTGCTTGTTCTCCATCTTCTTTTTAAATGGGGAGCCAATTTGTTTTCAGCACTTTTATTTCCATTACTGAACAAAACTAGTTTCCTTCATGGCTCTCTTGTCCCTCTGCACCAGACATATGGGGAGCAGTATGTTTGGAACATCGGTATCGCAATACATATAGAATTGCAGTACATATCGTATAGGCACTTAAGTACCGTGATAATATCTTATCGTGAGGTCCCTAGCAACTCCCAGCCCTTATGATCAGACACGGCTAACAAGCTTTTTTTATGCAAGACATGAAGGATAATCTTTCATTTTATCAAAGAAGCCAGTTATATTGATAACATTACTGTTGGAGTTAAACACCAAAAGGCCCCCTTTTTCCCAGAAGTACTCCAGGCCTCACTAATGACATTAGTACCCACAGAGGCAGGCGGGCTGAGTGAACAAAACCCTCAGCTTTATTGGCATCCTCATCTGGATGCTTCGTCCTGTTTTTTTTGGTTCCCCCTCACAACCTCCCCCTCCCCCAACCTCCCAACTCTTGAAAAACAAATGAACCGAGAGGCCTGCCATTTGTGGTACCTAGATACAGTTCAATCCACTGAGGAAACTTTTTTTAAAAACATTCTTCTCGAACCTTGACTGTACGTACCTACCGGTGAACTCAACCAAAACAAAAGCTAGGGTAAACACAGTTAACACACCAATACTCTGCTTGACGCTGTTCAAAAATATGCATGTCAACTAAATAAATACAAAACATGTTGCTTAAGTATTAATTTAAGGGCTCCTATGTTGTTATCAGATCAAATGAATTAAGTGATTTAGTCCAGTAAACTTGACATTTTCTGTGACAGCAGAAAACGTGAACTCTGTTGCAGTGCATGACCTCCTCTATAGGCCTCAGTGTGGAATCATCCTAGCAACAGCACTGGCCAATAGGAGGCTGGCAGGAGTCTTAACTTGTAGCCAATAGGAGACCAGTTCCAGATGTCAGTGAGTATGTGTGCCTGTGAGTGAGTGTGTTTGCCACTGTATGTGTGTGAGAAAGAGAGAGAGAGCTACAGCTCAGCCTCACCTGCACCCCCTGCCCATTCAAATAGTGTTATTTCTTCCTGTCCACCTGGTATGCTGCTTCTCCCCAATGAATTAGCCATTTCCTTACAAAACCCACCAAGACAGAATTGTTTCAATGATGGTGGGTGTTCCTTTCAGTGACAGAATAATAAGAATGCAAAAAGATAACTAGATTCACACCCCGAGAACTCAAAACGTCTGCCATCTTTTTTTACTTTAATATATCAAAAGGGAACGTTTGGTGAATGTTTTCTCCCAAAAGATTTGCTGTCATCCCTTCTTCCCTCCTCTCTTTTTTTCATGCCTATGAGGCAAAAATGTGGAGATCTCCCAGCAGGAGACCGAACACAGACACAGTGCTCCTGCTAGAGCCTACAACCGTCTCCCCGGTCACTGCTCACCACCCTCCGCCTCATAGTACTTGACGGGTCAGAACCAGCTGCTCTGCTTTTATCTTCCACTGAGGGAGCAGGGTCCAATGGTAACTTTTTTTTCTCACTGGCCCAAAAACTATTTATACTGGCCCGGACATGCTGTAGTTTTTAAATGCATTGGGGTCATGCAGGGCCTATAGGTTGCCATGATTCTCTCTGCATTCAGCTATTAACAGGCTACATTTGGTTATTATGATATGTAATAAAAAGCTGTGTAATGCACACGGAACCAAAATACAAAACGCAACAACTTCAAGAGTTTACTGAGATTCCACAGTCAACTCAAATAAATTCATTCGGCCTTCATCTATGGCTTTCACACGACTGGGAATACAGATATGCATCTGCTGGTCACAGATGTCTTTTTTTTTTAAACCAGGGGTGTGGATCAGAAAACCAGTCAGTATCTGGCGTGACCAGCATTTGCATCATGCAGTGCGACATCTCCTTCACATAGAGTTGATCAGGCTATTGATTATGGCCTGTGGAATGTTGTCCCACTCCTCTTCAATGGCTGTGTGAAGTTGCTGGATATTGGCGGGAACTGGAACACGCTGTCATACATGTTGATCCAGAGCATCCCAAACCTGCTCAATGGGTGACATGTCTGGTGAAAATGCAGGCCATGGAAAAACTGGAATATTTTCAGCCTCCTGGAATTGTGTACAGATCCTTGCGACATGGGGCCGTGCATTATCCTGCTGAAACACGAGGTGATGGCGGAGGATGAATGGCACGACAATGGGCCTCAGGATTTCGTCACGGTATCTCTGTGCATTAAAATTGCCATCGAGTCACTTTACGCCTACCTACATGTGCATATTATTTCAATTACCTTGACTAACATGTAACCCGCACATTGACTCGGGACCCCCTGTATATAGCCTCGTTATTGTTATTTTATTGTTGCTCATTTATTTTATTTTTATTTAGTAAATCTTTTTCTTAACTCTTATTTTTCTTAAAACTGCATTGTTGTTTAAGGGCTTGTAAGTAAGCATTTTACAGTAAGGTTGTATTCCTGTATTCGGCACGTGACGAATAAAATTTGATTTGATTTTTATTTGAAAATGCAATTGTGTTCATTGTCCGTAGCTTATGCCTGCCCATACCATAATCCCACCACCACGGGTCACTGTTCACAACGCTGACATCAGAAAACCACTCGCCCACACAACGCCATACACGCCATCTGCCCGGTACAGTTGAAACAGGATTCATCCGTGAAGAGCACACTTCTCCAGCGTGCCAGTGGCCATCGAAGGTGAGCATTTGACCACTGAAGTCGGTTACGACACCAAACAGCAGTCAGGTCAAGACCCTGGTGTGGATGACGAGCACACAGATGAGCTTCCCTCAGACGGTTGCTGACAGTTTGTGCAGAACTTCTTCGGTTGTGCAAACCCACAGTTTCATCAGCTGTCCGGGTGGCTGGTCTCAGACGATCCCGCAGGTGAAAAAGCCTGATGTGGAGGTCCTGGGCTGGAGTGGTTACATGTGGTATGTGGTTGTGAGGCCAGTTGGACGTACTGCCTTATTCTCTAAAACGAGCTTATGGTAGAGAAATGAACATTACATTCACTGGCAACAGCTCTGGTGGACATTCCTGCAGTCAGCATGCCAATTGCACGCTCCCTCAAAACTTGAGACATCTGTGGCATTGTGTTGTGTGATAAAACTGCACATTTTAGAGTGGCCTTTTGTTGTCCCCAGGACAAGGTGCACCTGTGTAATGATCATGTTTTTTAATAAGCTTCTTGATATACCACACCTGTCAGGTGGATGGATTATCTTGGAAAATACAAAATTCTTACTAACAGGGATGTAAACAAATTTGTGCACAAAATTTGAGAGAAATAAGCTTTTTGTGCATATGGAAAATGTTGCCGATCTTTTATTTCAGCTCATGAAACATGGGACCAAAACTTTACATGTTGTGTTTATATTTTTGTTCAGTATAATTTACCAATGCGGTCATTACTCTCTTCTTTAGAGATGCATTGTATTGATTGTATTCATTTTTGTTTCTAAAGTATGTCATTTTGAAAAAATAAATGTTACAGCTAAAAATTGGATGCTTGCCCTTTAAAGGGTAACTGTCAATCCCAATTCCAACCTTTGCCCAACCCCTTCAAATGTTCAAAAAATGCATTCAGGTGAAAAGTTGGTGGTGGGGGGAACTGCTCATAAATATTCATTTTTGGGGTGGGTAAACACATGATCCCAACACTTTCTCAACCAAACATAATTACCAGAAGTCCACTAGCATGCTCTGATAATAACATGATGTGCTTTGCGAGCAAATACAGCTCTGACCAGTTCGCTCAATGGTCAGGCACCGAATTCCTGACATGTATTGCCACTTGCGGTCAAAGTTAAACTTCCCCATGGTGTGCAAAACAAATCTTTGAAATGTGGTATTGCGGTATTGTGTTGGGAAGAAAAGTGCAAACGTCACCTTGAAAATTAAGATTAAAGGCTCAATTCAATCCAATCTGCATTACAGTATTTATGCAGTTTCTCTTTCTCCAATGGTTAAATGAACTCACAGATTTATACGGTACCCAAGACCAAAACCCTACAACTACTACCAGGGCGACCCCTCTCCCAGGTATGCTTTTACTTTTCAGAATTATAAGTGAGTGGGCACGGGATGTATAATATAAAAGATTTGAAGAAAAAAATATATATATCTGCCCCATGTGGGATTAGAATTCACAACCACTGAACTGCAACTGTCTGAGCGGACTTCACCACCGATCGGTCATAGCAGTTGGGGAAAAATACAACGACTTGACATGACCACCAATGTCATCTATTTCTTCTTAAAATGAATGTAGCTACGAATATAAACGTATAATCCTCAAAGCCTACATGTTTTTTTTTCCTTTGTAAAAAGCGCATAGATGTTTATGAAACGCTAAGCAAAAAGTTATAATTTGGTCATACACGGAAATGTGCCTTACTGCCTTTTAAATTGTTTAACGTCAGTAGTCTGGTCAAGGAAGCGTCATGCAAAATATAGTGGCACACTCCACTTACCAAGTCCATTGCCAAATAAGGCACACTGTCACCTGCTTTTATAGTAAGACCTGAGGTGGTACCACCCAGCACATCTAGAAGGGAGGGTATTTCATACCGAACCCCTCCCTTGAGATGACATAAGAGTTCCTACAGTTCCTATTAATCAATGGTAAGAGTTGAAGCGCTAGGGGCAAAAAGAGCTAGATTCACTACAAATAGTCCAAAATATATCATCTTTGCAACGAACTGTTAAAATAAAGACCAGAATTTACGTATTTCTATACAACTATGCCTAAATCATCTGGTTTTCAATCAAACATTATTTTTTTTAATGAAAGTTACTCTTTAACAACAAGTTAAGCTGTATTTTGATGTATTGCACTTGTGATTTCATGAAAGTTTAATATTTATAGCAATTTCACTTGAATTTCACGTTCTGCAATTTCACCGGCTGTTGGCCAGGTAGGATGCTAATGTACCACCTATCCCAAGTTAAGGTATCAACTGATGTCACTTGCGGGAGTGTGGTGGTGCTTGAATGAGCGGCCAATCATATTGCTCAAATACAAATATCATGACTTTTCGGTGTGTAGCCTTCAATGGTTTTAAATAAATGGTAGATTGCAACAGAGCAGGTATATGTTCAACTGGAACGCAAAAATAAACTGAAAAGTTACTGGGCCAGTCGGGACAGTGACTGACGAGATCCACTGGTCCGACATGTTTTTCCTGGCCCGGGGCCAGCGTTAATGTCGGTTTCTGGGGAGACTTTTGTTTAGGGGAAAAGTCAGACAACGTTAAAGAGTTCCAAGAGTACAGTACATGCTTGGAACTCTGGGCATGATCGTGTTAAGAGAGTGGCTTACCTGGTAAGGGTGTACTCCCTGAGTCCTGGGTGGAGGTTCATGGCAGAAAATGTACCTATACATCCCCTCAAGCGCTTGTCTCTGCCTATTTTCCATGTGACAAACAGCGGGCTGTAAGAGAAAGAAGGGAAGACAATGTTAGGACCTTTAGAGTTAAACACATTAGAACATCAGTTAAAATCTTGGCCCAATACATAGTTTGAAGGTCCAGGATTCACTTACAGTGCATTTGGAAAGTATTAAGACCCCTTAACTTTTTCCACATTTTGTTACATTATAGTCTTATTCTAAAATTGATTAAATTATTTATTTTTCTCATCAATCTACACACAGTATATAGGGAGGTGACCAAGAACCCTATGGTCACTCTGACAGAGTTCTAGAGTTCCTCTGTGGAGATGGGAGAACCTTCCAGAAGGACAACTATCTCTCCAGCATTCCACCAATCAGGACTTTATGGTAGAGTGGCCAGAGGGAAGCCACTCCTCAGTAAAAGGCACATGACAGCCCGCTTGGAGTCTGCAAAAAGGCACCTAAACGACTCTCAGACCATGAAAAACAAGATTATCTGGTCTGATGAAACCAAGATTGAACTCTTTGGCCTGAATGCCAAGCATCACGTCTAGAGGAAATCAGGCACCCCTCATCACCTGGCCAATACCATCCCTACAGTAAAGCATGGTGGTGGCAGCATCATGCTGTGGGAATGTTTTTCAGCGGCAAGGACTGGGAGACTAGTCAGGATCGAGGGAAAGATGAACAGAGCAAAGTACAGAGAGATCCTTGACCTGCTCCAGAGTGCTCAGGACCTCAGACTGGGGCAAAGGTTCACCTTCCAACGACCCTAAGCACGCAGCCAAGACAACGCAGGAGTGGCTTCGGGACAAGTCTCTGAATGTCCTTGAGTGGCCCAGCCAGAGCCCGGACTTGAACCAAATCGAACATCTCTGGAGAGACCTGAAAATAGCTGTGCAGCAACGCTCCCCATCCAACGAGAGCGAGCTTGAGAGGATCTGCAGAGAAGGCGAGAAACTCCCCAAATACAAGTGTGCCAAGTTTGTAGCGTCATACCCAAAAAGACTCAAGGCTGTAATCACTGCCAAAGGTGCTTCAACAAAGTACTGAGTAAAGGGTCTGAAAACTTGTGTAAATGTAATATTTCTGTTGTTTTTTTTAAATTCATTTTAATAAATTAGCAAACATTTCTAAACCTGTTTTTGCTTTGTCATTATGGGGTATTGTGTGTAGATTGATGGAGGGGGACTCTTCTATTCCATTTCAGAATAAGGCTGTAACGTAACAAAATGTGGAAAAAGTCAAGGCGTCTGAATGCGCTGTAGGGTTGAGAAAAACAATTGTGGACAATATTTGAATTGATTTCTCACATTCCTAGTGGTGGCACTGACGACAAAGGTCTTTCTCAACTAACATTGCACTGACAGATATTGATTGACAATGTGTAGTACTAAAAATAAGTACTAAAAATAAGATTGCTACATGAGGTTTCTGTTACAGTTTGCTATTAGACAGACAGAGCATAGCTCTCTGGTTTTACATTCAGGTGTTCTCTGGATCAAAGTAAAGTTAACCTTTTCTGTCAAAGCAGCAACCTGTCCAGTACTCTGGCTGTTTGTCATGGCCATATAGACTCAGGCAGCACCATAGTTTGAGTTTGACTGCCCATTGGGAGCTAAAATCAATTTGAGCTAAAATCGATTTTAAAATCAAGCGAGGCAGCAGTCAGTGACATTTTGTCTTGCGTTATGTGTGCCCAGAGAATTTCATGCACCAACAGATATACTGCTTTGCTTTCTCTGTAAACTGGCAAAGTACCCTTAGTAGCCTACATGTTACGTTTAGTCTCTACCAACAAAAAACATCACACAAAGTTGAAGTGGGAAGTTTACATACACTTAGGTTGGAGTCATTAAAACTTGTTTTCAACCACTCCACAAATGGCTTGTTAACAAACTATAGTTTTGACAAGTCGGTTAGGACATCTACTTTGTGAATGACAGAAGTAACTTTTTCCAACAATTGTTTACAGATTGAATTGTAAATGAAATAATCTATGTATCACAATTCCAGTGGGTCAGAAGTTTACATACACTAAGTTGACTGTGCCTTTAAACAGCTTTGAAAATTCCAAAAAATGATGTCATGGCTTTAGAAACTTCTGATAGGCTAATTGACATCATTTGAGTCAATTGGAGGTGTACCTGTGGATGTATTTCAAGGCCTACCTTCAAACTCAGTGCCTCTTTGTTTGACATCATGGGAAAAGCAAAAGAAATCAGCCAAGACCTCAGAAAAAGAATTGTAGACCTCCATAAGTCTGGTTCATCAATGGGAGTAATTTCCAAACGTCTGAAGGTACCACATTCATCTGTACAAACAATAGTACGCAAGTATAAACACCGTGGGACCACGCAGCCATCATACCGCTCAGGAAGGAGACGCGTTCTGTCCAAGAGATGAACGTACTTTGGTGCGAAAAGTGCAAATCATTCCCAGAACAACAGCAAAGGACCTTGTGAAGATGCTGGAGGAAACAGGTACAAAATAATCTATATCCACAGTAAAACGAGTCCTATAACGTCATAACCTGAAAGGCAGCTCAGCAAGGAAGAAGCCACTGCTCCAAAACCACCATTAAAAAGCCAGACTACGATTTGCAACTGCACATGGGGACAAAGATCGTACTTTTTGGAGAAATGTCCTCTGGTCTGATGAAACAAAAATAGAACTGTTTGGCTATAATGACCATCATTATGTTTGGAGGAAAAAGGGGGAGGCTTGCAAGCTAAAGAACACCATCCCAATCGTGAAGTACGGAGGTGGCAACATCATGTTGTGGGGGTGCTTTGCTGCAGGAGGGTCTGCTGCACTCTACAAAATAGATGGCATCGTGAGGAAGGAAAATTATGTGGATATATTGAAGCAACATCTCAAGATATCAGTTAAGAAGTTAATGCTTGGTCGCAAATGTGTCTTCCAAATGGATAATGACCCCAAGCATACTTCCAAAGTTGTGGCAAAATGGCTAAAGGACAACAAAGTCAAGGTATTGGAGTGGCCATCACAAAGCCCTGACCTCAATCCCATAGAACATTTGTGGGCAGAACTGAAAAAGCGTGTGCGAGCAAGGAGGCCTACAAACCTGACTCAGTTACATCAGCTCTGTCAGGAGGAATGGGCCAAAATTCACCCAACTTATTGTGGGAAGCTTGTGGAAGGCTCCCCGAAACGTTTGACCCAAGTTAAACAATTTAAACGCAATGCTACCAAATACTAATTGAGTGTATGTACACTTCTGACCCACTGGGAATGTGATGAAAGAAATAAAAGCGGAAATAAATCATTCTCTCTACTATTATTCTGACATTTCACATTCTTAAAATAAAGTGGTGATTCTAACTGACCTAAGACAATTTTTACTAGGATTAAATGTCAGGAATTGTGAAAAACTGAGTTTGAATGTATTTGGCTAAGGTGTATGTATACTTCCGACTTCAACTGTACATGTTTAACACACCCACACAATATGCTTATATGCAGGGAATATTGCAGATTAGGGTGTCCAATTAATCACCTAAAAGCATGGCAGCAGCTCCACCTCTTAGCCCTCAAATCACCTAAGAGATTTTGCACCTTTTCTCAATTACCCCCAGGATTACTGTCGCTAACTAAGTATTTTCCCACACAAAAGGCTAATACTTGCATGGGTTAATAAACTGTGTTAATATAGACCACTTTCAAATAGCTTAACTAGTCCTGATCTGGGCAGAGAAGGATGACGTATGAGGGTTCCAGCCTCATTCATACTTAAAGAGACGTCTCTACTCTGAGCTGAGTATTAATACACTCCATTGTATAAACTCACTTCTCCAGAAGAATTACATCAGTCCAGCAGAGCACATTGTGGATATATCTACCATGATGACCACCTCAAAAAGAAAGGGCAAATGTATCTATTCTTAGTATCAATGCCTTTCTTGGAGCTCATAACTTCATGTATATTTAAAAGCCGGGGCAATACAGAGGGGAGGGAGGAAAGACGGTCTTGGGAAAGAATATTATAGAGTAAGGAAAGGAGGTGGAGAGAGAAATCAGTTGCTTACTAATCAACAATGTCAATATTCTTAATCCTCAACATGTGTTCAGAGTGAGGAATAGCTGAGGAGCAATCTACATTAAAATCAAGTCCTCTCTGGACTGCACAGACAGCACTCGATAAGCGCCTGGAAATAACACAACAGTAGACAAACACTTCACAGTCTGAAAGAAGACTGTGAAGAGGAAGCCTGCACAGGAGAAAAAAGTATGTCTGAGTGAGTGTGTGTGTAAGACAGAGGCATCACAAACTTGCTTGATTGATGTCAGTTGATCTTAATAAGAAGTGATCTCTCAAGGGACAGACAGACAACTCCATACTTTCGAAGCGAGTGGGCAGCTCTGCTGTAATAGGTTGACTTCAGACAGACAAGCTCCTCCAGACAGCCAGTGAGTGAGTCAGTCCATCCGTCAGGCCGGCCACTTCATGGCTATGCAGTAGAGACCAACCAACCCAAGAGACTGACGGTCGCAGCCTGCAGCTCCCTACTTAAGATGAATCGCTTTTAATCTGGCTGATGAACCCCTTGGCAAATAAGGTGAGCAGCAGCCTGAGAGAGAGGCTGTGTGAGCCAAGACATTAATCTATGGGAAAGCAAGTGCAGAGGTAGGGACACTTAACAAGAGCTGTAGTTGTGACCCCAGTCACCATTGTGGGGTGAAAGACCACCTTTAACGACTGTTTTCCATTGGTCTGACAAAAGTTGAGGTTCCATTTCCAAACTGTGAAAATTCTACTTCAAAAGGATTTCAGTTAGAACATTTGTCTATCATACAGTTTCCTGACAGGAATCCATGATGGATCTCTTGCGAGTGAGCGGCCAGTTGTGCCTGCTAACTAAACATTCTATGGTGAGTGTTACGAGTTCTGGGGGGAAGGGCGACAGGGAACATTTTTGACATGCAGCCAGGGTTGATGGGTTCAGTGCGTTACAAAAGCCAGACTCCTGCGAGTCAACATGGATTTATCTTAATGAACTGCTGATGAATCAATCACACCATGAGGTCTGAGCAAACAAGAGAATCGTTCTAAAACCCTCATGGCTGGAGTCATGAAAATAGCACACTGGACCATTGGGCACTTCAGATATGAAAGGGAGACGGTGGGGGGTGTCCTGGGTGTAAACAGCTAGAAAAAAGAAAATCATCTTTGCCGTTCAGGCAGGTAACAACACAGCAGCATGATCATCTTTGTGTCCACTGACCACTGAGAATCAAAATGTAATTATTGTATTCCCCAGGCCCCTATTAGATGCTCACTATGCTACGCGTAATTCAGGCAATTTTTCCTCTGTCCCTCTACTCTAGCTTTTTTGGCAGAGCTCCCACTCGGTTCTGTGTGCCCATTCTGAAGAGTAATCCCAGCCTTCTGGCCACATACTAAAGGGATGTCCTATTGCATCACGTGCCATACTGTGTCCTTGACAATTCCACTCATCATCCATTCCCCCACCCACCCACAGCCAACACCATCTTCACATACAATACCAGCCCCCATCCAGACTGCTCTGTATGCCTGAAGAGTGAAGAGCAGACACATTCTCAATGGTTTCAATTAAACATGTGTTAAAGGGTGATTCAACTACACTGAACAAAAAATATTACCGCAACATGTAAAGTGTTGGCCCCATGTTTCATGAGCTGAAATTTAAGATCACAGAAATTGTCCATATGCACAAAAGCTTATTTCTCTCAAGTTGTGTGCACAAATTTGTTTACATCCCTGTTAATGAGCATTTCTCCTTTGCCAAGATAATCCATGCACCTGACAGGTGTAGCATATCAAGAAGCTGATTAAACAGCATGATCACTACACAGGTGCACCTTGTGCTGGGGACCATAAAAGGCCACTCTAAAATTTGCAGTTGTGTCACACAACACAATGTCACATGTCTCAAGTTTAGGGAGCGTGCAAATAGCATGCGGATTGCAGGAATGTCCATCAGATCAGTTGGCTGAGAATGTAATATTAATTTCTCTACCATAAGCTGCTTCCAATGTCATTTTAAAGAATTTGGCAGTATGTCCAACCGGCCTCACAACCACAGACCACGCGTAACCAAAGCAGTCCAGGACCTCCACATCAGACTTCTTCACCCACGGGATCGTATGAGACCAACCTCCCGGACAGCTGATGAAACTGTGTTTGCACAACCGAAAAATGTCTGCATAAACTGTCAGAAACCGTCTCAGGGAAACTCATCTGCATGTTCGTCATCTTCACCAGGGTCTTGACCTGACTGCAGTTCGGCGTTGTAACCGACTTCAGCATTTGCTCATCGATGGGGAGCAACTGCTCACATTCGATGGCCACTGTCATGCTGGAAAAGTGCTCGCTTCACAGATGAATCCCGGTTTCAACTGTACTGGGCAGATAGCGTCATGTGGGCGAGCGGTTTGCTGATGTCAACATTGTGAACAGCGTGACCCATCGTGGCGGTGGGTTTATTGTATGGGCAGGCATAAGCTATGGACAACGAACACAATTGCATTTTATCAATGGAAATTTCAATGCAGAGATACTGTGATGAGATCCTGAGGCACATTGTTGTGCCATTCATCTGCCACCATCACCTCATGTTTCAGCATGATAATTGCACACCCCATGTCACAAGGATCTGTACACAATTCCTGGAAGCTGAACATGTCCCAGTTCTTCCATGGTCAGCATACTCACCAGACATGTCACCCGATGAGCATGTTTGGGAAGTTCTGGATTGATATGTATGACAGTGTGTTCCAGTTCCCACCAATATCCAGCAACTTCACACAGCCATTGAAGAAGAGTGGGACAACATTCCACCGGCCACAATCAACAGCCTGATCAACTCTATGCGAAGGAGATGTGTCACATGGCATGAGGCAAATGGTGGTCACACCAGATACTGTTTTGTTTATCCCCACCCCTACCTGCATATCTGTATTCCCAGTCAATGACATCTATAGATTAGGTCCTAATGAATTTATTTCAATTGACTGATTACCTTATATGAACTCTAACTTAGTAAAATCTGTGAAATTGTTGCATGTTACGTTTTATATTTTTGTTCAGTGTACATGAGTAAAAGGGTGATCCAACACTACCCATTTGGTATCCATCCATTGCTGATGGATGAATGGATCATTGCTGATGGATTAATGGATCATTGCTGATGGATGAATGGATCATTGCTGATGGATGAATGGATCATTGCTGATGGATGAATGGATCATTGCTGATGGATGGATGGGTAGCAATGTGTGATAGGCCTAACCGATTTCATCTCAACTCACACAAACACATTGGGATGGAATCCAGTCGGAATACCAGCGTTCTGCACTGCAGAGGTCCAACCCTGAGGACACAGACAGTGTGTCTCTGCAAAGCACATCAAACAAGGGCTGCTTTTAAAAGGCTTTGTCAAGCATATTTAACTGGGCCCAGTTAGTCACTCAGTCCTATTTTATAGCAGTAAGTCAAATACATTTCAGCAAGCCATTACACCCACCATCTCAGATTGTTCTGAAATAATATATATATAGTTAGAAACCTATACGATTAGCATTCCTGCGACATTGTTTTTTTTTTAAATATTATTTTATCTGTGAGAAATTAAGCTAATTGATTGCACCGAAATTGGCCCGTTTAATTTATAGGACATATCTAATAAATATAGTACTCAACATTCGATTGGGACCAAACTGTTTTTCTATCAATGACTGAGACATGAGGAATCCAAATAAATTGTCAAAAACCACCCATGGACCACCCATACCCAAGCCAAACCCACCACACCAACGAGTATACAGTATCAGTTCTCTATGTCTAACAAGTAGTATGGTGCTGCGGAAAAATAATGTATGCTATTCTTATCTGTTTCTAACAACAGAAACTAGTTCAGAACAATCTAAGATGGTGGGTGTCAATCCTCTTTCTGGTGATTTTTGACGTGGAACGAACCAAATGGAAGAACTTGACAGGTACATATTAGTTCAGATCAAGAGGTATGTCATCACATGAAATGTTTAATGAGGTGCTTCAAATCCTCTCCTCTGTACCAATCAGTCCATTCAAATAAGTGCCATCCCAAACAGTGGAAACACTAGAAAAGGCTGCAGGGGCGTTTTAATGCGCATTGCTACATCTGGAGCCCAGTTCACACACAGACACCTTTCCACTGCAGACTGACTACTAATCAGTCCTGATGACATCACTGCCCACCATAGTCACAATTACACATTGCACTATAGTACCCAGTCCCAGTTTTCACACTGAGCGGGCAATTATTCAGGAGATTCAAAATTGTCGTAAGTCACATGCATATAGGCACATATTACACTCCTTTGGCTTCTGATTTATGGGTCACAGGTGGAGCTGGTGTTGTGGGCAGGAGTGTGTGCAGAGATCAGATGGGGTGTGGGAAGGGGCTGGTGTCATGTTCCTCACATCATCAGTTCCTCAAGCAGAAACCACCATGTTGTGTGTGGCCCTCGGTTTCAACGTCGCAGGCCCAGTTCATCTCCCACATTCTAGTAGTCTGGAATAAATCAAGCACGAGGCTTGAGGTGCAGGGGTAAGTTTAATGTTCATTTGAGCCTCGGTAGAGCAGCTTTATTATACAGCCATGGTTATGGCAACAACCCTCCTCTTGGAGCTGATCCACGCCACCTGATTAGGTGAATCCCCCTGGTGGTAAACACACTGGCCTGGATGGATCAGACTACTCCCATCTCCATTTTAGACGTATAGGCTAATGCAAGTGGGGGTAGACTTGGAGAGGAACTGAGTGAAGTCTCTCAACACAGGGAAAGCCCTTGCCCTTCAAATCTAAAATTAGCATAAAGATGACACCGGTGTTAAAATATTAGAAAAGCAGAGCGGTGTTCAGTTCCTTGTCTTCATAGCTGGAAAGAGATTGCAGACAGCACTCTCTGTATTAGTACCATACTAATGTTAGAACAGCAGGGAGGGGCTTGAACATGTGTGTATGCTGTTGCCTCTAGTATACCCATCATGGCATTACTCATCTCTTCCCTCGGCATTACCGCCCAACATTACAAGCATGTTGCAAACAACTACCTCTGGGTGATCAATTCCCTATTTTACAATGTGTAAATTCAAACAATCATATGAATGTATGAGATGCCTTCTATTGAAGAAAAACAGCCCAACACATTTTTTTCAGGTTTTGTTTCAATCTTCCCAAAAGAGCGGAACTTGATATCAAATAATTATCTCACATGGAAATTCCCATTGAAGGAAAATGAAACTGGGCTTTCAACCTCCTCCACCCCTTTCCATCTGCCACACTCTGCTTGGATTCTCGGTCCCATTTTCTGACATCAGGCAGAACTTTCACTTGACCCCTAAATCCTAGGACAGTGGGCATCAAACGGATCAACAGATTACAGTGCATCATCACCATGGCCCTGAGCACTATCAGGTTACCGCTTCATGTAACACTCACAAAACACACTGATTCAGACGGGGTGAATACGGAGTATCCCCAACATACACAAGATGTTCAACTTGTGACAGAACTGTCTAGTGAGGCTGAATTAGTTTCACTGTTAAACAGACACTGAGCTGGTACTTAGGAATCAAGGGGAAATCACCTCCAATAAACTAACAGCTACCAGGATTCTCACACTAGTAAGTCTATACATAGACCTCTAAGTCAAGAAATCCCTGCGCGTGTAAACGGAGACATGGAATCAAGTGTCCAACTCTCAATCAATGGCTCTACCGCTGCTCTTCCTCTATCCAACATTAACAAAATGGGAAGCATATACTTTGTGTGATCCGGCTTATGCATTTGTGTGAGGTAGCCTAGCAGGGCGGCAGGTAGCCTAGTGGTTAAGAGCGTTGGGCCAGTAACTGAGAGGTTGCTGGTTTGAATCCACGGGCCGACTAGGTGAAAAACCTGTCGACATTTCCCTTGAGCAAGGCACTTAACCATAATTGCTCCTGTAATTCGCTCTGGATAAGAGTGTCTGCTAAATAACTAAAAGGGAGAGGCAAAGAGATAAATATGTTAAATATGCACCCTTTCCCTTACATATCTGTAGAAACATATGCCTGGCCATTTCCAAAAGGCATGATGATAAAGGCGGGTGGCAAAACTCTGTATCTATAAGATAGCCATACGTTATTGTCCCTAAAAAAAAAAAGTCAAAATGCCTTGACGCATAAGTATGTTTTAAGCAGGTAATTATTATACATTTGAAAAACGTGGTGTGTTAAATATAGTAAGGAAGAAATGACTGCATGTTGTCAGGATTTGCTATAAAGAAGAAAATAATGTTGAAATGAATGGTATCAATAGAGTTGGTCTCCAGGCCTCCCATTAATGATTCAAACATCTACATTGATATAGAATAATGGACAGGATGTTGATTTTACTTTGAAATGAAGGCACAGCACTAATATACTAGTTAACACTTGCGTGTACCCATTTGTTTTTTCTTCTAATAAACACTTGTGTGTATAGACAGAGTCCGTGTGAAATGTATATGGTAGTAACAATGCTACAAAAAGGTGGCTGAGAGCCATATTTGGTTTTTAAATGACATGCCTATCTGTTAAAATGTGGTCTTGCACACTAGTATGCACAGAATGCCTCCCAGTTACCTAGCTGTACAATGGCCAATTACCATTTTTACAGCCTTAAAGGAGAAAAGTACCTTGGCATCTCATTAAAAATAGCATCCCAATGTTTACTGTGAGCAAGGAAAGGCCACCATGACAACAGCTCCCTAAAGCTACTCTGGCTGTTAGGTTGGCTGTAATAACTGATGATGTAATAATGTATGCCTAACTAAGTGTGTAGACTGTCATTACCAACAGAAAATACACATATTGGGATTTTAACACAATGCCATTGGTAAATGTAGGCCTAATATTGCATAAAATACTGTCTCTACTCATGAATGTGTTGTGGACAAACCCCCTTTAAATGAACATTATGTAGAAGCTGTCCAGATTTTTAATGGTTATTACATTCAATGCTGTATGGATTGATGAAGAATGTCAATTATGCCTTGAGTTTAGGACAACTGTAAATTACCCTAACATAAACCAAAACGAAGGTTGTAGGCTACTAATAAGAATACTAGAATGGACGTGAAACTTCATATGACGGTCCAAAGGTCAGCCATGTTGGTCAGGGAGTTGGTCAACCAAGGCTTAACAATGCTGTGATAAAACAGTGTAAAAAAAAGAAACTGCATTTGGAGAATTTATCTGCGCTGTATGTTTGTCAGCTAGCCAGACAGTTTTAGAGGAATGATTACATACATTTTTCAAATTAACTGCCAATATAACATTCCATTCAAACAATGTAGTCAATCCACAGCCATACACTGTCAAATCAGTTGTCTATAGGATTTAGACAAGTTGTAAATGCAATAAGTACTGATATTGCATCATATAATATCATTCACAGCTTTCCAATAAATATATATATCTTTTTTTACATTTATGGTCTGTTCACATATTTTTAGAGGCTATTTATACAGAAAACGCATATAAAACCCATAACGTGTATAAACCCAAAACCCAATCATATGACAATAATTATATTACACAATGTACACATGACTTACATTTATTTTCCTGCAAAAGTATAATCAGGACTATGCCTCTACTGCTGTTCGTTCCAAATAGACTGGTTTGGATTTCTCCCTGACCAATATGGCTGCCATTTTGAATCAATTCTGCAACTTTGAGGGTTTATGACATATCCTATTAAATTACTAGAGGGGGGTCTCTATAATTAATCCTTATGGTTTTTGTAAACAAGCAATGTAGTTAGGTATAGTCAATCTCACAGCCTGATAGTCCTTGCATCAAATAGTTATGTCTATAGTTGTCTGAAACACAGGCTAGATCGTATTTTAATCGTAGGCCCCTATGTGTCATCACTGATCAGTATCGTCGATTATACCTGTCAGGTAGAACTCCGTCGGTGTGGTTCACATTTTCTTTGCGTATCGAATAGCATCTTTGGTGTTGCCACATCTAGCAAGTCAATGTGTAATGAGGCTTTATGAGACACGCTGCTAACTGTATGCCTAACCGTAACCTTGAACTACGACCAAAAAGGCAAATGTTGGTTTTATACGATACAGCCAATATACGATATAGCCAATTTTGACTTTGCCGCTGGCCTATCTAGTGGGAACCCGTCCTCTGTCATGGTCGATTGACACAGACAAGGCAGCTAGTTAAATTCTAGATCTAGACTTTGGATGAAGGAATATAATCAAGCCGTGTCATTTTCAGAACACAGAAAAAAATTGACAAACACACCACGCGCCGTAACACAACAATTGTGTGGTGTTTTCTAAACTTTCTAAACTGTAAAGTTGAAACTCGCCCTTCCTGGCTACCATGCTAACGTAGCCTTTAATGCTAACTAGCTGCTGTTTTTCTTTGTTGAGCTAGCTAGCGGACGTAAGCACCACACCATCCAGTGAAAGTAAACTTTATCCAAGTAACAGAAGCAATATATTAATTTACGAAAGTTGCACAGCTCAACCAACTGACTTTTATTTTCACTACTACAATTGTTTCGTTATCTGCTTGCTGTAACTTGCTGGCTAACGTTAGGTAAGAACGTTTTACTACACAGTCGATACTATTGCTTATTCAGTCATTAACGTTAGCACTAGTAGCTACTACTTAACAACATAATATTAGGACGAAACTTACTAGGAATCGTTTGTAAACCTAGGTGTTCGGGGAGGTTGGTATCCATACAGATGGCAATAAAGCACGTCGAAACAGAAGCAGCACATCTCCGCCGAAACAACCATCTTCCTGCCTCCACTTCCCGAACCAGATCCCGGGCTTAGATTCGGGGAGAGGCCAGTTGAGTTGTAGCCTCCCGGGGTTGGGGACAACGCGTTGGTGCTACTACTACTACCCCCAGGACACCCCAGGCCGTTCACTCGATTCATGTTCCCTGCCGCCACAGTCGAGGAGGAACCAATCCCCAAGTCCGATCCACAATGTCCGGTCCCTGCCACTCCGTTTCCCGCCCCCACCCCGCCAGGACCCCCCGACCCGGGGGATCCCGACAGCTTCTGCTTCTTCACCCCGCAGCACCCGGCCGCCATCTTGGAACAATCTGCACCGACACACCGCTTCCGACCCATCACCGTCACCAAGGGAAGGGTGGGGGGAAACGCCGACCAGACGTACAAATCCCACTGCGTTAATACGTGTGACGGACAATGCCCCACTTTCACTTTTTTTTGTCGGGCGACGTTATATCCAATATGATGAGACTGCAATGTCACCCTATCTTTGCCTTTAAAAATACGTGACTTACGCAAAGTCCTTATGTGTTTTCGCTAAGAAGACAGCTGTGAACCACTTCAAACTGTTCGATTGATCTCAGATATTGTCCAAAATACAGGTCCCTTCTTCGGAACACGATAACCACCGAGGTGATTTCACAAAGCAATCTTTCTCTCGAATGATGCAGAAACTCATTCAACCTCACTAGCTTCCCAAGAGGAAAAACAGTTAGCTAGCTAGCTAGTTAACTATCCAGTCAGTAGCCAGATGTGGAGCTGTGACAGCTACTGCACTGCACCCCCCGCAACAGAGACAATCCTTTTTGTGTGGGAGTCGGGAGCTTGAGTACGCAGGACCCATACGCTTCAGCACGAATAGTACATTACGCTCCGGACCATGTAGTTTAACATTGCACCAGTTGTTTACTTTCATCCGAACTTCTAGCTAGACAACTGATCCAATATTGGAGGTCCAAACGTCAAGTCGACGCAAAATAAAATGCCATTTGTCTATTATGCAGTTTGAGCCATCAGACAGCGTCAGCGCCGACCAAGTCATTTCAACAATCCAGCTGATCAGTTTGCACATGCATTTTGTCAGTTCTCGGACAGTTTAAAACATCTTATTTATACCCCAGCGTCATATCAGCGTTGAAGGTTTGCTGTATATTTGTTTGGAGTCAGCTTGTTATCCGTCTACTGTGATGCATTTTGAGAGAGCAGCATTCTTTCTATTCCATCTGTCCGAAATCCTCCGGGTTTGGTCTCTCGCTCTTCGCCCGACTCACAGCGGCTACAATTAGCCTGATAGCCTCTGTACTGTTGGGGAGGGGGGGGACCTGTGATCATCTGTAGTCACTGACAGTATTTACCTTCCCAACGCCGAAATAGGATCCAGGAAATGTTTTGCGATCGATTCCTACGCATAATACGTAGTCTCACCGTATACTGTCCGTGTCAAATCTGAATTCTTGCTGCGAATTACGCAGAAAAAATGCTGCTTGTGCTATCCTCAGTTCCTAATTAACTTGGCCTCAACCGCGTGAGGATGCCGATGTTCGATTGCAATTTGTCATTTACTAATTGTGCTCCATTAGACAATTTGTATCCGACTTCACTTAGAGAAAGCAAACATGCATCCCTTCAAATCCTTTTCGTTGCAGTCGTAAAATGTGCCGTCCGCCCTCTTGCTGCAGGTGATGTCTCAGCTGCTCTCCAGAATCGACTGGCCGCGCGAGGGATTTAGGAATAGCAGACTTGAAAATTGGATTCGATTCCTCACGATATTAGGCTATCAAAATACCAATGTAGGCTACTGAAAATATTGATTGGTCCATGCTGTTCAAGTTACCAACCGAAATGTAAACTCTTTATTACATTGCTGTTACACAGGCAGGTACAGTGTAATAATTTGTGTAACCTAGGTGGTACATCAACATACAGTACCTGCCTGGTTTTAGGCTATAACGGACCAACTGGGAACCATCGTGGTGTCATAACTCAGATCACACGGTGGGCTCTGCCAGTTGTTGGGGTGTAGATGTAAACTAGTTATCTAATGAGCTCTAGCCATGATCATGCAATGACATCACCACCCCTGAAACCTTAAGTAGTGTTGTCGTTGTTATGAACGAGGGTTCACATCCTAAGTGAAGTCAGCCGTACATGGACGAATGAGCTTTATATTGGGAAAGTTTCCTATTCCTATCCTAATCATTTACCCAAAATATGGCAACAGTAAGCTCACAACACCAAAGACCCTTCTCTAATGATCTTTCATAGTTGTACTGTAAGTGAGGGAGTGATACCAAGGTCAGAAAATGAGATGTTGCACTAAAAGTGTAGGTTTACACTTGTCTGAGGACTCACTGAATTGAATTACGCTGCTATATGGATCGGTACATACACTACATTCAGTCTGAAACTGCCATCCTAGAAGTCGTTTATGTGACTTCAAAATGAGGGATGTTGTACAAAACAAATTCATCAGCGATTGGATCGCCTCTAATGAATCTAACTAATCAGAGTATCAAAGTTGATAACGTCATCATGTAGGCCAGCTCTGGCCCAACCCATCGGTTTCTGGGACCAATCTGAAAGGTCAGAATGTGTTGACGTTCTAGAAATCATCAGGAAGGGGGAAAATCCAGACTCATCATGGAGAAGAAACATTAGTTGGCCGTAGCAATGTGGATGGGTAGCCAGGCAATGTTCACACCTCTCTGCAGATGACTGGCTGCTCCCTAAGTGAGGGCTTAAAATGGATGACAGTGAGGTTTCTCAGCACTGAGCTGGGCAGATCAGATCAGGCAGGTTTGGAGAGAAAACACATACAGAGCCCTCTAAGCTGCTAGGCTGAATGAATGCGCATGAGCTTGAAGCGCTGAAACCTTTTGCAGTGTGTTGCCCATCTTCATTTGAACTACTGTATATTGCAGATGGTTCTTTGCAAGAGCAGCAAACTACTTGCAACATGTTCTTCAATAAAGGTAGACTCAGCAATATGACAACCTTTCACTCCAATCCCTGGTCCCGAAACAAAGAATTGATTGAGACATCAAATCAAATTTTATTTGTCATATGTGTCTTTTTGGCCTTCTTTTTGGCCTTCCTGTGACAATACCCGATGTCACAGGAAGGCCAAAAAGATCCTCAAGGACAACAACCACCCGAGCCACTGCCTGTTCACCCCGCTACCATCCAGAAGGCGAGGTCAGTACAGGTGCATCAAAGCTGGGACCGAGAGACTGAAAAGCAGCTTCTATCTCAAGGCCATCAGACTGTTAAATAGCCATCACTAGCACATTAGAGGCTGCTGCCTATATATACTGCTCAAAAAAATAAAGGGAACACTAAAATAACACATCCTAGATCTGAATGAATGAAATAATCTTATTAAATACTTTTTTCTTTACATAGTTGAATGTGCTGACAACAAAATCACACAAAAATAATCAATGGAAATCCAATTTATCAACCCATGGAGGTCTAGAATTGGAGTCACACTCAAAATTAAAGTGGAAAACCACATTACAGGTTGATCCAACTTTGATGTAATGTCCTTAAAACAAGTAAAAATGAGGCTCAGTAGTGTGTGTGGCCTCCATGTGCCTGTATGACCTCCCTACAACGCCTGGTCATGCTCCTGATGAGGTGGCGGATGGTCTCCTGAGGGATCTCCTCCCAGACCTGGACTAAAGCATCCGCCAACTCCTGAACAGTCTGTGGTGCAACGTGGCGTTGGTGGATGGAGCGAGACATGATGTCCCAGATGTGCTCAATTGGATTCAGGTCTGGGGAACGGGCGGGCCAGTCCATAGGATCAATGCCTTCCTCTTGCAGGAACTGCTGACACACTCCAGCCACATGAGGTCTAGCATTGTCTTGCATTAGGAGGAACCCAGGGCCAACCGCACCAGCATATGGTCTCACAAGGGGTCTGAGGATCTCATCTCGGTACCTAATGGCAGTCAGGCTACCTCTGGCGAGCACATGGAGGGCTGTGCGGCCCCCCAAAGAAATGCCACCCCACACCATGACTGACCCACCGCCAAACCGGTCATGCTGGAGGATGTTGCAGGCAGCAGAACGTTCTCCACGGCGTCTCCAGACTCTGTCACGTCTGTCACGTGCTCAGTGTGAACCTGCTTTCATCTGTGAAGAGCACAGGGCGCCAGTGGCGAATTCGCCAATCTTGGTGTTCTCTGGCAAATGCCAAACGTCCTGCACGGTGTTGGGCTGTAAGCACAACCCCCACCTGTGGACGTCGGGCCCTCATACCACCCTCATGGAGTCTGTTTCTGACCGTTTGAGCAGACACATGCACATTTATGGCCTGCTGGACGTCATTTTGCAGGGCTCTGGCAGTGCTCCTCCTGCTCCTCCTTGCACAAAGGTGGAGGTAGCGGTCCTGCTGCTGGGTTGTTGCCCTCCTACGGCCTCCTCCACGTCTCCTGATGTACTGGCCTGTCTCCTGGTAGCGCCTCTATGCTCTGGACACTACGCTGACAGACACAGCAAACCTTCTTGCCACAGCTCGCATTGATGTGCCATCCTGGATGAGCTGCACTACCTGAGCCACTTGTGTGGGTTGTAGACTCCATCTCATGCTACCACTAGAGTGAAAGCACCGCCAGCATTCAAAAGTGACCAAAACATCAGCCAGGAAGCATAGGAACTGAGAAGTGGTCTGTGGTCCCCACCTGCAGGACTACTCCTTTATTGGGGGTGTCTTGCTAATTGCCTATAATTTCCACCTGTTGTCTATTCCATTTGCACAACAGCATGTGAAATTCATTGTCAATCAGTGTTGCTTCCTAAGTGGACAGTTTGATTTCACAGAAGTGTGATTAACTTGGAGTTACATTGTGTTGTTTAAGTGTTCCCTTTATTTTTTTGAGCAGTGTACATAGACTTGAAATCACTGGCCACTTTAATAAATGGAACACTAGTCACTTTAATAATGTTTACATATTTTGCATTATTATCTCAAATGTATATACTGTATTCTATTCTACTGTATCTTAGTCTATGCCGCTCTGACATTGTTCATCCATATATTTATATATTCTTAATTCCATTCCTTTACTTAGACTTGTGTGTATATGTTGTGAAATTGTTAGATATCACTTGTTAGATATTAATGCACTGTCGGAGCTAGAAACACAAGCATTTCGCTACACCCACAATAGCATCTGCTAAACACATGTGACCAATAAAATTTGATTTTGTGTAGACTTTACCCTGAAATGCTTACTTACGAGCCCTTTTCCAACAATGCAGAGTTAAAAAGTAAGAAGACAAACAAATGAGCAAATAAGGAAAGAGTAAAACAATAAAATAACAATCACAAGGCTATATACAAGGAGTA
Source organism: Salmo trutta (assembly GCF_901001165.1). Taxonomy (NCBI): domain Eukaryota; kingdom Metazoa; phylum Chordata; class Actinopteri; order Salmoniformes; family Salmonidae; genus Salmo; species Salmo trutta. The sequence continues at coordinate 78,239,461 of NC_042968.1, forward strand.
CCAGTACCTAGTCAATGTGCAGGGGTACGAGGTAATATGTATATGTAGGTAGGGGTAAAAGTGACTAGGCAATCAGGATACATAAACAAAGTAGCAGCAGTGGATGTGAAAGTGTGTCTGGCATCAACATGCGTGTGTGTGCGTATGTAGTGTGTGAGTTGGCGTGTCAGTGTAGTTAGGATGTGTGAGTGTGTGGGTAGAGTCCAGGGCATCGGAGGACACAGCAGGATTTCTTATAAGCGTCTGGCAGTGGTGGAAAAAGGACCCAATTGTTATACTCGAGGAAAAGTATAGATATGTTAATAGAAAGTTATTAAAGTAAAAGTGAAAGTCAGCCAGTAAAATACTACTTGAGTAAAAGTCTAAAAGCATTTGGTTTTAAATATACTTAATTATCAAAAATAAAAATCATTTAAAATTCCTTATACTAATCCAATCAAAATGTATTTGTCACATGCACCAAAAAAAAACAAAAAAAAAAACAGGTGCAGACCTTACCGTGAAATGCTTACTTACAAACACTTAACCAAAAACACAGTTAAGAAAAATAGAGTTAAGAAAATATTTAATAAATAAACTAAAGTAACACAATAAAATAACAATAACGAGGCTACAGTATATACATGGTGTACTCAAAATGAGTACTTTTGGTTGTCAGGGAAAATGGAGTAAAAAGTACAATATTTTCTATAGGAATGCAGTGGAGTAAAAGTAAAAGTTGTCAAAAATATAAATAGTAAAGTACAGATACCCCAAAAAACAACTTAAATAAAAATACTTTAAAGTACTACTTAAGTACTTTACACCACTGGCATCTGGATTAGAGTCTCGCTCCTTGAAAGCAGCAGCTCTACTCTTTAGCTCAGTGCAGATGTTGCCTGTAATCCATGGCTTCTGGTTGGGATATGTACGTACGGTCACTGTGGGGACAACATCGTCGATGCACTTATTAATAAAGCCGGTGACTGATGTGGTAAATTCCTCAATACCAACGGATGAATCCCGGAACATATTCCAGTCTGTGTTAGCGAAACAGTCCTCTAGTTTAGCATCTGCTTCATTGAGCGCATCACTGGTACTTCCTGCTTGAGTTTTTGCTTGTAAGCACGAATCAGGAGGATAGAGTTATGGTCAGATTTGCCAAATGGAGGGTGAAGGAGAGCTTTGTATGCATCTCTGTGTGTAGGGTAAAAGGTGATCTGTATTTTATTTTTCTCACAATATTGAACCATACCTTGAAGTTATTGCTGTTTGGAAGGTTGTCACAACTGTAGTCAGGTTAGAAACCTGATATGGCAGTGTGATACATTTGTTGGGCTTTCTACCTGCAGCAGTGATACATCAGCAAGATGACTGGAGTTGTACTCAGTCAGAGGGAGCCAATTACAGTGCCTATATAAAGTCTACACCCCACTTGGATTTCTTAACATTTTGTTACAAAGTGGGATTAAAACAGATTTAATTGTCATTAAATCTTTGGCTGCGAGTCTTCTTTGGTAAGTCACATAACAGCATTGCACACCTATGTTGTGCAATATTTGCCCATTATTCTTTTAAAATTCTTCAAGCTCTGTCAGGGTGTTGAAGATCATGGCTAGACAGCAATTTTCAAGTTGCCATAGATTTAAGCAGATTTAAGTCAAAACTGTAACTAGGTCACTCAGGAACATTCACTGACGTCTTGGTAAGTAACTCCAGTGTAGATTTGGCTTTGTGTTGTAGGTTATTGTCCTGCTGAAACAGAAATTCCTCTCCCCGTGTCTGGTGTAAAGCAGACTGAAGCAGGTTTTCCTCTAGGATTTTGCCTGCGCTTAGCTCCATCCCAATTATTTTCATCCTGAAAAGCTCCCCAGTCTTTGCTGATTTCAATCATACCCATACCATGATATGGTCACCACCATGCTTGAAAATAAGGAGGCAGTTACTCAGTGATGTGTTGGATTTGACCCAAACATAAGGCTTTGCATTTAGGCCAAAAAGTGAATTCCTTTGCCATGTTTTTGTTGTTGCAGTATTACACCAAAAAAATATATAAACGCAACATCTAAAGTGTTGGTCCCATGTTTCATGAGCTGAAATAAAATATCCCAGAAATGTTCCATACACACAAAAAGCTTACTTCTATCAAATTTTGCAAAAAACATTTTTACATCCCTGTTTGTGAGCATTTCTCCTTTGCCAAGATAATCCATTCATCTGACAGGTGTGACATACAGTGGGGCAAAAAAGTATTTAGTCAGCCACCAATTGTGCAAGTTCTCCCACTTAAAAAGATGAGAGAGACCTTTAATTTTCATCATAGGTACACTTCAACTATGACAGACAAAATGAGAAAAAAAAATCCAGAAAATCACATTGTAGGATTTTTTATGAATTTATTTGCAAGTTATGGTGGAAAATAAGTATTTGGTCACCTACAAACAAGCAAGATTTCTGGCTCTCACAGACCTGTAACTTCTTCTTTAAGAGGCTCCTCTGTCTTCCACTCGTTACCTGTATTAATGGCACCTGTTTGAACTTGTTATCAGTATAAAAGACACCTGTCCACAACCTCAAACAGTCACACTCCAAACTCCACTATGGCCAAGACCAAAGAGCTGTCAAAGGACACCAGAAACAAAATTGTAGACCTGCACCAGGCTGGGAAGACTGAATCTGCAATAGGTAAGCAGCTTGGTTTGAAGAAATCAACTGTGGGAGCAATTATTAGGAAATGGAAGACATATAAGACCACTGATAATCTCCCTCGATCTGGGGCTCCACGCAAGATCTCACCCCGTGGGGTCAAAATGATCACAAGAACGGTGAGCAAAAATCCCAGAACCACACGGGGGGACCTAGTGAATGACCTGCAGAGAGCTGGGACCAAAGTAACAAAGCCTACCATCAGTAACACACTACGCCGCCAAGGAATCCTGCAGTGCCAGTGCCCCCTGCTTAAGCCAGTACATGTCCAGGCCCGTCTGAAGTTTGCTAGAGAGCATTTGGATGATCCAGAAGAGGATTGGGAGAATGTCCTATGGTCAGATGAAACCAAAATATAACTTTTTGGTAAAAACTCAACTCGTTGTGTTTGGAGGACAAAGAATGCTGAGTTGCATCCAAAGAACACAATACCTACTGTGAAGCATGGGGGTGGAATCATCATGCTTTGGGGCTGTTTTTCTGCAAAGGGACCAGGACGACTGATACGTGTAAAGGAAAAAATGAATGGGGCCATGTATTGTGAGATTTTGAGTGAAAACCTCCTTCCATCAGCAAGGGCATTGAAGATGAAACGTGGCTGGGTCTTTCAGCATGACAATGATCCCAAACACACCGCCCGGGCAACGAAGGAGTGGCTTCGTAAGAAGCATTTCAAGGTCCTGGAGTGGCCAAGCCAGTCTCCAGATCTCAACCCCATAGAAAATCTTTGGAAGGAGTTGAAAGTCCGTGTTGCCCAGCGACAGCCCCAAAACATCACTGCTCTAGAGGAGATCTGCATGGAGGAATGGGCCAAAATACCAGCAACAGTGTGTGAAAACCTTGTGAAGACTTACAGAAAACGTTTGACCTGTGTCATTGCCAACAAAGGGTATATAACAAAGTATTGAGATAAACTTTTGTTATTGACCAAATACTTATTTTCCACCATAATTTGCAAATAAATTCATAAAAAATCCTACGTGATTTTCTGCATATTGTTTCATCATTTTGTCTGTCATAGTTGACGTGTACCTATGATGAAAATTACAGGCCTCTCTCATGTTTTTAAGTGGGAGAACTTGCACAATTGGTGGCTGACTAAATACTTTTTTGCCCCACTGTATCCAGAAACAGATTAAACAGCATGATCATTACACAGGTGAACCTTGTGCTGGGGGGGCAATAAAAGACCATTCTAAAAGTTGTAGTTTTGTCACACAACGCCACAGATGCCTCAAGTTGAGGGAGTGTGCAAATGAGCATGCGGACTGCAGGAATGCCCACCAAGCTGCCTCCAATGTCATTTTAGAGAATTTGGCAATACGTCCAAACCGGCCTCACAACCGCAGACCATGTGTAACCACTCCAGCCCAGGACTGCCAAATCCGGCTTTTTCACCTGCAGGATCGTCTGAGACCAGCCACCCGGACAGTTGTTGAAACTGTGGGTTTGCACAACCGAAGAACTTCTGCACAAACTGTCAGAAATTGTCTCAGGAAAGCTCATCTGCAGGCTCATTGTCCTCACCCGGGTCTTGACCTGACTTCAGTTTGGCGTCATAACTGACTTCAGTGGGCAAATGCTCAACTTCGATGGCCACTGGCATACTAGAGCAGTGTGCTCTTCATAGATAAATCCTGGTTTCAAATACCGGGCAGATGGCCACTGAACTCTGGAGCTATTTTAAAATCCCCAAATGGCCTCATGGTGACATCCCTAAGTAGTGCCCTTCCTGTCCTGCAGATCAGTTCAGAAGGACGACTGCATCTTTGATGTGTCTGGGTGGTTTTATACGTCAGTGCTAAACCCTAACCTTACCCTTACCATTTTAAATTTCAACTTCAATGGGGTAGGGACGTTCCAAGGATTCTGGATAGCACGGACCATTTAAAACATCAACAGCATAATTATTAACTTGACCATGCTTAAAGATACAGTAAATGTTTGATTTGTAAAAAGTTCAAGAGGGGTGTAGTCTTTCTATATGCACTGTACATAATTTAAAAAAAGTATACTTGTCTTTTAAAAATGATAAATACAATTAATAGCATAGTCCCACTTGCTATTCACGTTAGGCTGAGCATCACACCATGAACATGCACACCCACACAATACGACAAGAGCAGTTTGAAAATGTGTGCCATCAGCATTCCTTCCACTTGACAGCTACATTCTTCTGTGCACAGGCTGCTGCCGCATTTCTCAATATTTCGAGCAGGGGTGTGGCAACGAGACTCAGCCGCAAGCCGATTTGTATCAGAGCGGATGGTTTGGGGCCAGAACATAATTATAATAATTTGTACCCAACATTTTGACCACAACTAAGCCCAACGAGAAAGAGCATTTGAAAAGAACAGTCATTTCATACCTTGATTACATGGAGACACTATCATGTCTCTTTTATTCCTGGGAATACTTGAACAGATTTCCTAAATTGAAACAAATTTGTAGCCGAATTCCTGGCGATTGTTTTCCTGGAACACTTGTTTTTTTATTAGCTAAATCAAGTTAAGTGGCCAAAACTGGCCATCTCCCAGAAATGTATTTACATCGTATGTCATCACCGTAAGTCAAAACTGGCCATCTCCCAGAAATGTATTTACATCGTATGTCATCACCGTAAGTCAAAACTGGCCATCTCCCAGAAATGTATTTACATCGTATGTCATCACCGTAAGTCAAAACTGGCCATCTCCCAGAAATGTATTTACATCGTATGTCATCACCGTAAGCCAAAACTGGCCATCTCCCAGAAATGTATTTACATCGTATGTCATCACCGTAAGTCAAAACTGGCCATCTCCCAGAAATGTATTTACATCGTATGTCATCACCGTAAGTCAAAACTGGCCATCTCCCAGAAATGTATTTACATCGTATGTCATCACCGTAAGTCAAAACTGGCCATCTCCCAGAAATGTATTTACATCGTATGTCATCACCGTAAGTCAAAACTGGCCATCTCCCAGAAATGTATTTACATCGTATGTCATCACCGTAAGCCAAAACTGGCCATCTCCTAGAAATGTATTTACATCGTATGTCATCACCGTAAGTCAAAACTGGCCATCTCCCAGAAATGTATTTACATCGTATGTCATCACCGTAAGCCAAAACTGGCCATCTCCCAGAAATGTATTTACATCGTATGTCATCACCGTAAGTCAAAACTGGCCATCTCCCAGAAATGTATTTACATCGTATGTCATCACCGTAAGTCAAAACTGGCCATCTCCCAGAAATGTATTTACATCGTATGTCATCACCGTAAGTCAAAACTGTGACAGTCACAGGAGACATGGGTTCAGCATTGTCATTCTCATGTGCAGTTGGAAGTCAGCATTCTCCATATTCCAGGAAGGTAGTTGATCCTCTGTTGCCTGCCAAAGGAATCTTTTAACAGTTGGATAGCTGCAGAGTGATAAACACCAGATTGTGCCAGATATAATTCAGATTTCATGTGTTGTACTCAAATTGGAAATATTTTTCATACATGACATTCAAGAAGTAATGTGCTGCATTACTTTATCCACACTTCTACAAGTTTAATGCCAGCTGTTTAATAAAGAAAGTGCCTCCAAGAACCTTATAAAAGTGCACTTGTGATCTATGTAATGGGCTCAATGATGGTTGTAATGGTAAACAATTCCAACATTATTAAAGGGCAAGAAGAGGAATTAAGAAACATTAGCTGGGGAGATATCTATGTTTTGGCTAGATGTGAGCGACAGGCCTCCAGGTGCTCTTAATAAGAAACCCATTTCTTCCAGACAGATGGATATGAGTCATACATCTTATTCCTTCCCAGGCAGAGGAGCATGGTCCTCACTGACAAATACACCAGACATTCAGGTCAGTAGAGATTTCTCTTGCAGAATTTTCCCCCCCCGATTAAATCAAACTGTTTGTACTCAAACATGTAGGCTACAAAATTATTGCCATATCCGGCAACCTGTCAACCAATTCATACTTATCATGGTGACATCTACCTCCATATCTCAAGTGAGCTCCATTTTACTGATGTGTATAAAAAAAAAACAGCAGGTTTGAAAACATTATACAAATTGCATGTTTGAATAAGCTATGATAAGAAAATATTTGGATCACAATTCAAGCATGCTTGGCCCAATCAGACACCGACAGAACAAACCAATAGCCCTAATCTACGGATTTCACATGACTGTGAATACAAATATGCATCTGTTGGCCAGATACCTGGATCAGAAAAAAAGTCAGTATCTGGTGTGACCATTTGCCTCATGCAGTGCGACATCTGGAATGTTGTCCCACTCCTCTTCAATGGCTGTGCGAAGTTGCTGGATATTGGTGGGAACTGGAACACGCTGTCGTACATGTTGATCCAGAGCATCCCAAACATGCTCAATTACATTTTTCAGCTTCCAGGAATTGTGTACAGATCCTTGCGACATGGGGCCGTGCATTATCATGCTGAAACATGAGGTGATTGCAGCAGATGAATGGCACGACAATGTGCCTCAGGATCCCATCACGGTATCTCTGTGCATTCAACTTGCCATCAATAAAATGTAATTGTGTTCGTTGTCCATAGCTTATGCCTGCCCATACCATAAACCCACCGCCACCATGGGGCACTCTTAACAACGTTGACATCAGCAAACCGCTTGCCCTCACGGCGCCATACACGCTGTCTGCCCGGTACAGTTGAAACCGGCATTCATTGGCCATCGAAGGTGAGCATTTGCCCACTGAAGTCTGTTACGACGCCAAACTGCAGTCAGGTCAAAACCATGGTGAGGACAACGAGCAAACAGATGAGCTTCTGACAGTTTGTACAGAAATTCTTCAGTTGGAGAAAACCCCAGTTTCTTCAGCTGTCCGGGTGGCTGGTCTCAGACAATCCCGCAGGTGAAGAAGCCGGATGTGGATGTCCTGGGCTAGCGTGGCTACATGTGGTCTTCGGTTGCGAGGCGGGTTGGGACATACTGCCAAATTCTCTTAAACGACATTGGAGGTGGCTTATGGTAGAGAAATTAACATTCAATTCTCTGGCAACTGCTCTGGTGGACATTCCGCAGTCAGCTTGCGAATTGCACGCTCCCTCAAAACTTGTGTTTTGACAGAACTGCACATTTTAAATTAGCCTTTATTGTCCCCAGCACAAGGTCCACCTGTGTAATGATCATGTTTAATTCAGCTTCTTGATATGCCACACATCAGGTGGATGGATTATATTGGCAAAGAAGAAATGCTCACTAACAGGGATGTAAACAAATTTGTGCAAACAATTTGAGCAAAATAAGCTTTTTGTGCGTATGGAAAATTTCTGGGATCTTTTATTTCAGCTCATGAAACATGGGACAAACACTTCACATGTTGCGTTTTGTTCAGTGTAATTTCTACTGAACATAGGACTCGTTTGAATTTTCTGCAGACACTGACTGCATTATAAAATCACCTCTGCTCAATTAGCTCAAAAAGAGCCATGTACAGATCCAACACAAACCTCACTCTGAATGGCCTTATCAGTCACATATCATATAGAACATATCCCTTCAAGTGGGCATTAATCATCAGATAACACAATCCAATTTTGGATGAACAATAAGGAAACTCAATTAAAAACAGTCTGGTCAAATATAAGAGTATTTGGGCAGGACATAAGCAGGGCCTCAGGCTAGGATATTAGTCATTTTTTGTCTCAACTTAAAATTTTCCAGACTTCATATCATCCAAACCACTCTGGGCCGTTGTCAATTTCAGCAAAAGGTATTTGGTTTCAAAGTGCTCTCAGACTCACTACCATTTTTAATTTGGGCCTATGCTGCGTTTATATGGGACAATCTTTTCACACTACTTCGATACAAAAGTGATTCTCGTAGCAGGTTAGGAAGGCATTTCCCTTAACCTTAACCGCGGTCTCCTAACCTGCTGCGTAAGTTCTACTTACCTGCTACAAAAAAAAGTCACTTCGGTATCGAAGTTTTTCTCCTCTATATAGTCACATTGCTTTGATTGAGTCTTAAAATGGCAGCAGTTCAGATTCAGAGTGGATGTCATGTTAACTCTGGACTGAAGCATTAAAAAGGTTGGGAGCGAAGTGTAAACACTGCAATAGTCTTCAATAGGAATGCTAAGAACAACGTTGCAAAGCTGGGTGATCATTTGATTTGTCAGAGGTTTTTTGTTAGATAACTGCAAGTTAAGAATGTTTGATTTATTAACTATGGAACAAAAACAATTTTCCACAGAAAATAAAAATCATGAATTATTAATTTATGATAACAAAAAAATGTGTATTAAAAATGATCAATTTCTATTGATAGAAAATCAGTTACATACAACTATTAAACGTTTATATGTCAAGTGACAAATAATTCCCTAGTATGATTGTCTAATTAAAAATTGTCTCGTTAAATGTATTTTAGCCCTCATAATTAGGCCATTTACTGCAGTTCACAGTAAGTGAATTTCTGTGTCCTCTAAGATTTAGACCGATAAAAGAGTGATGTCTCATTTAGAATCAATTGCTACACTTTATTACAAGGAACGTAAAAGAGGACATTTAAAAGACATTGAAAAATGACCAACAAAACACTGAAAAAACAAACAGATAAAAGGACTATCCTATAGCAGAGGCTAAGATCTTGCATGTCTTGTCTATACTAGCATGCCTTGCCCACCTTAAGACTCTTCCCTGATGGGTGTACATCCAGAGAAAAAGCTGTTCTGGAAGCTAGTAAGGACTCGTTTTTTCTTCTTCAAGAAGCTGGCCGTGTTCCTCTCTTCATCCTCCTCATCTTCCTCTTCCTCGACAGAGACACTCTTCCTCACAAGCTATAAGAACACAGCAAGGAAGATCGCCTTTTCAGCACAATAAGGACATGATCTGAAAACGCCAATACCCACCTAAGATGCAGCTTTGGGCAAAAGAATACCACCACAAAAGATCAACCATAACACTACCAAAGGCATAATTAAGCTTAAACAGTGATGTGTGATGAGTCTGTTACGGGTATGTCACCGCCCTGATGTGTTATTGGTATAGAGGAGCCTACCTTGGTGGGAGTGACACAGGGTGGTTTAAAGAACGTGGCGTCCCCAGGGCTAATGGCCGTGGGGTCTTGAGGAATAGAAACTAAATCTTTGGACCCATCGTCGGTGACCTCGCTGGAGTCCTGATTTTAGGAAGAGAGGAAAATGACTAAGAAAAATAAAATGCACAAACAATGAAATATTCTCCCACTAGTGAATGTAGGGAGCCTATGGTATACAGATATCTGACAACAGATGGACAATTTTAACTTACTATACTGGACGCCTGGTTATCCATGTTGCGACACTTCTCATGGTCACACTGGCAGTTCTCCCCACAGCTCATCTTTCCCTTACGGCACCGGCACAGCTTGTTGCCACAGCGACCCTTACAGGCACACTGAAGGAAGAGGAATACAGATGTGAAAACTCATTTAACATTACAAATACATAAGAATAGTGATCTGATCATCTCTAAACAACTAACAGTGTTGCCCCGGTCTCACTAAATGATTTCCTATACATCACGTCTATGTTCTCACCCCTGTAGCCTTGGGTTTTTTGACATTGGAGCTCTTTCTGTTCCGGCCGCTCTCATTCTTCTCAGGGCACCACTCAACCTCCTCTGACTCTGAGGGAGACTCTAGCGCCTCCATGTCAATGGCCATCTTCAGGGGAGCCTTGGCTGTAGTGAAACGCCGGCCTTTAGGCTGCAGGAGGTAAAGAACACCAGCCGTGAGATGGTGCAATCTCTTAGCACTGGTCTAAGTCAGGGTCATCTTCCCCTAGACTCGAACGGGGGACATTTCCACTCTAACAGTTGGATATCAAACAGACTGGTGAGGAAGCGTGCCAGTGGCTTACCTTACGCGGGATGTACTCAAAGGAGTCATCTGGGGACTGAGTGGATGATGGCAGTAGGTTGTTGATCTTTTTCCCACTGGCCAACTGGAGCAGTGTTAGTTTCTGAAAACAGAGCAAAAGTTGCTTGACATGGACAGTTTCAACAAATAGTAGACAAATGTTTAGAATTGTAATAATCTGTGCTTTTAGCACCTAGGGTGTGAGAAAAGCACTTTACAAATTACATTAATTAATATTAGGTTACATGTAGATTAGGTTTTGGCGATATATCGTTTATACTGTTGGTGTTGAAATACCAACGGTATCATTTTAAATACCTTACATTATTTAAAGAAAATAAACATTTGGGGTTGGGGGGACCCACGCATTGCGGGGGCTGCCTGCTACGCCACTGCTTATAAGTACACTCACGAGCCAGTTCATTAGGTACACCCATCTAGTACCAGGTTCAACTCCCCCTTTGCCTCCAGAACTACCTGAATTCTTCGGGCCATGTGTTCTACAGGTTGGAAACGTTACACATGGATGTTGGTCCATGCTGATGCAATGGCATCACGCAGTTACTGCAGATTGGGCTCCCTAGTGGCGCAGCAGTCTAAGGCACTGCATCTCAGTGCTAGAGGCATCACTATAGACCCTGGTTCGATTCCAGGCTGTATCACAACCGCCGGTGAATGGGAGTCCCATAGGGTGGCGCACAATTGGCCCAGCGTTGTCCGGGTTTGGCCGGGGTAGGCCAGCCATCATTGCAAATAAGAATTTGTTCTTAACTGAATTACCTAGTCAAATAATAAAATAAAAAGATTGGACGCCAGTACACCAGACACCAGCCTGTACTGTTTACACCAGGCAGGATAGGTCCATGGACTCATGCTGCTTACGCCAAATCCTGACTATACCATTCGCATGACGCAAAACAAACTGGGTTTTTTCTGACCAGGCAAAGATTTTCCACTCCTAAATTGTCCAGTGTTGGTGATCGCCTGCCCACTGTAGCTGCTTCTTCTTCTTGTTTTTAGCTGATAGGAGTGGAACCTGGTGTGGTCGTCTGCTGCAATAGCCCATCCGTGACCAGGATAGACAAGTTGTGCGTTCCAAGATGCCGTTCTGCACACCACTGTTATTTGTCTGTTTGTGGCCCGCCTGTTAGCGTGCACGATTCTTGCCATTCTCCTTCGACCGCTCTCGTCAAAGAGCTGTGCCCACAGGACTGCCGCTGACTGGATGATTTTTGTTTGTCGCACCATTCTCGGTAAACCCTAGACACTGTCGTGCTTGAAAAGCCCAGGAAGCCGGTTGTTTCTGAGATGCTGGATCCGGAGCATGGCACCGGCTATCATACCACGCTCAGTCGCTTAGGTCACCCGTTCTCCACGTTCTAACGTTCGATCGAACAGTAACTGCATGTCTCGATGACTGCATTATATAGCAAACCCCGGCCACGTGACTCATCCATTTTCGTGAACGGGATTGTGTACCTAATAAACAAACGTGCTCGACTCCACCTTATATAAACTTTCAAATCGGGTTTGGATCCTTGTATATAATGAAAAGAACAGTAATAGGACAGCACTCCGGTAAACAAAAGTAAATTGACATTTGTATTGCCGCACGAACGTGTCAGGTATGAGCCCTTCCTCAGCGTGCAAGGCAATGGCAATCAATGTCACGACAACAAGACTTCACAGGTGGGCATAATTATAAATTCAGTCAGTATAGGCCCAATTAAGAGATCCCAGCAGAGGGAGCTGTGGGGGAAACATGAAAAGCAAATAAAGATAGACACACAATACAAATACCTAATATCTGGCCTGTGAGTGTGTAAGTTAAGTATAACTATAAGAAATCTGAGATGTGAAATAAATTATATCCAGCTCAGGGCTACAGCAATGCATTTGGTTTGCTAAATGGATCAAGATCCCTATTGCCTAAATTGTTGTGCGCACTTCTGGTAATACCGTAGACCCCAGTATAGTACAGAAACAGTATGACTGTATGAAATACTGGATACCACCCAACTCTACTGTAGACCTTTGTTGTTGTACATACTTTAAAGTGTTCTATTGTCCTTGCACATGCTCATCTGGGCATTTACCTGTTTGTATTGTTCATTTTCATCCATCAGCCTCTGGTTTTGCTCATTCAATTCCCGCATCTTTTCAATCTCATCCTCCTGTAGAGACAGGTATTGAATTAGGAGCGGGGTTAGAATACCTATATTCACCCTGATCAGTCTTTGACAGAGTTTTGTCTAAAACACAACCTTTGAGTTGAACTTGAAGTCAAATCAACCTGCTTGGATAATGAGGATTAATAGCAGAAGCAAGTCCATAAGCACATAAATAGACCTGACTGTATGACCCTGATGAACATTCCTCCAGAATGTCAGTGTGCACAGTAGCTGAGAGGACAGTGTGACAGACCTGGAACTTGAGGCGCTGCAGAAGCTCCCGCTCTCTTTTTGAAGTCTCCTCCTGTTTTTTCTCCACTGACTTGCTCTCCTTGCTCTGCAGCTGACCCAGGAGGTACAGGACCTTGTCCTGGTGCATCTGCTCCAGCTCCACCAGGTGGTGCTGGTGCTCCATGTCCATGGTAGACATCAGTTTCCTCTCGTCACACAGCGTCTTCTGCAGGTCCAGCACGTTGCTTTTCTCCTGCTTTAGCTCGCTCTCCAGCGTAGAACTGGTCGTTTTGGCAGACACCAACTGCGGAGGCGGTGATATTAATTGTAAGTTGCTCTGGATAAGAGCATATGCTAAAAGACAAATGTCAAGTGAAATTTTGGGTTGCCATGTATTTTGTCAATAAACATTAGCTTACAAGGTAGGCTAATAGGCAGAGAATTACATTATTTTCAAGACAATGACATTTTTTTTAGACTAATAAGCTTGCAGTTCAACAATACGCAAATAAGCTCATGTCTTACCTCTGACATGAGGACCTTGAGGGCACACTTGGCCTCCACCATAGTAGTGATGTTGTCCCAGCGTTGCTTCAAGCGCCCCTCATTGTCTGCATCCAGAACCTTCTGTTGTAGGTCAGCTATCTGGGCACTCCTAGGAGGAAAACCATGGAACATTACATGTGAATGTTTGTCTATAAAAATACACATGAATGAGCTGGCGGGATTTTCAACGCACCGACAGAACAGAGACGCTGCGTCTGGTAAGATGAGGGGTGGGGGTGTGTGTCTATTTGTCAATAACAGCTGGTGCGCGATGTCTAATATTAAAGAAATCTCGAAGTATTGCTCGCCTGAGGTAGAGTACATTATGATAAGCTATCGACCACACTATCTACCAAGAGAGTTCTCATCTATATTATTTCTAGCCGTCTATTTACCGCCACAGACCGATGCTGGCACTAAGACCGCACTCAACCAACTCTATAAGGCCATAAACAAAGAAGAAAATGCTCATCCAGAAGCAGCGCTCCTAGTGGCCCGGGAACTTTAATGGGCAAACTTAAATCTATTTTACCTAACTTCTACCAGCATATGCAACCACAAAATATATATTTTTTAAAACGAAGTTGTTGTTTTTTAAACAACTCTAAACCACCTTTACACCACACAGCTCTCCCCCGCCCTCCATTTGGCAAATCTGACCATAATTCTATCATCCCGATTCCTGCTTACAAGCAAAAACTAAATAAGGAAGTGCCAGTGACTCGCTCAACACAGAAGTGATCAGATGACGCGGATGCTACAGGACTGTTTTGCTAGCACAGACTGGAATATGTTCCGGGATTCATCCAATGGCATTGAGGAGTATACCACCTCAGTCATCCGCTTCATCAATAACTGCATCGACAACATCGTCCTCACAGTGACCGTACGTACATATCCCAACCAGAAACCATGGATTACAGGCAACATCTGCATCGAGCTAAAGGCCAGAGCTGCGGATTTCAAGGAGCGGGACACTAATCTGGATGCTTACAAGAAATCCCGCAATGCCCTCGGACGAACCATCAAAACAGGCAAAGCGTCAATACAGGATTAAGATTGAATCCAACTACACCGGCTCTGACGCTCGTCGGATGTGGCAGGGCTTGAAAACTATTACAGATTACAAAGGGAAAACCGGACGTGAGCTGCCCAGTGACGCAAGCCCACCAGACGAGCTAAATGCCTTTAATGCTCACTTCGAGGCAAGCAACACTGAAGCATGCATCAGAGCACCAGCTGTTATGGATGACTGTGTGATAACGCTCTCGGCAGCCGATGTGAGTAAGACCTTTAAACAGGTCAACATTCACAAAGCCACAGGGCCAGACGGATTACCAGGACATGTAATCAAAGCATGCATGGACCAACTGGCAAGTGTCTTCACTGACATTTTCAACCTCTCCCTGACCGAGTATGTAATACCTACATGTTTCAAGCAGACCACCATTGTCCCTGTGCCCAAGGAAGCGAAGGTAACCTGCCTAAATGATTACCGCCCCGTGAAAGGCTAGTCATGGCTGACATCAACAGCATCCTCCTGGATACCCTACACCCACTCCAATTCCCATACCGCCCAAACAGAATCACAGATGACGTAATCTCAATCGCACTCCACACTGCCCTTTCCCACCTGGACAAAAGGAACACCTATGTGAGAATGCTGTTCATTGACTACAGCTCAGCGTTCAACACCATAGTGCCCACGAAGCTCATCACTAAGCTAAGGACCCTGGGACTAAATACCTCCCTCTGCAACTGGATCCTGGACTTCCTGACGGGCCACCCCCAGGTGGTAAGGGTAGGCAAGAACACGTCTGCCACGCTGATCCTCAACACTGGGGCCCCTCAGGGGTGTGTACTCAGTCCCCTCCTGTACTCCCTGTTCACACACACGACTGCGTGGCCAAACACGATTCCAACACCATTAAATTTGCTGATGACACAACAGTGGTAGGCCTGATCACCGACAAGACAGCCTATAGGGAGGAGGTCAGAGACCTAGCCGTGTGGTGCCAGGACAACAACCTCTCCCTCAATGTGAGCAAGACAAAGGAGCTGATTGGGGACTACAGGAATAGGTGGGCCGAACAGGCCCCCATTAACATCAACGGGGCAGAAGTGGAGCAGGTTGAGAGCTTCAAGTTCCTTGGTGTCCACATCACCAATGAACTATCATGGTCCAAACACACCAAGACAGCCACGAAGAGGGCACGACAACACCTTTACCTCCTCAGGAGACTGAAAATATTTGGCATGGGTTCCCAGATCCTCAAAATGTTCTACAGCTGCACCATCGAGAGCATCCTAACTAGTTGCATCACTGCCTGGTACGGCAACTGCTCGGCCTCCGACCGCAAGTCACTACAGAGGGTAGTGCGTACGGCCCAGTACATCACTGGGGAAAAGCTTCCTGCCATCCAGGACCTATATACTAGGCGGTGTGACAGGAAGGCCCAAAAAAATGGTCAAAGACTCAAGTCATAGACTGCTCTCTCTGCTACTGCATGGCAAGCGGTACCGGAGCACCAAGTCTAGGTCCAAAAGGCTCCTTAACAGCTTCTACCCCCAAGCCATAAGACTGCTGAACAATTATGTACATTGACCCCCTTTGTTGTTACTCGCTGTTTATTATCTATGCAGTCACTTCACCCTTACCTACATGTACAAATTACCTTGACTAACCTGTACCCCGGCACATTGACTCGGTACCAGTACCTCCTGTATATAGCCTCGTAATTGTTATTTTATTGCGTAACTTAGCATTTTTATTTTTTTTAGAACTCTTCTTAAACTGCACTGATGGATAAGGGCTTTATAAGTAACCATTTCACAGTAGGGTCTACACAAATAAAGTTTGATTTTCCTGCCCAAATGTAAATACTTTCTCACATATCATTACTCTGTTCTAAAGGACTTGCGTTTGGCAGCCGTCACAATATCCTATCAACAGGAATTAACGAAAGAACAGATGGGGAAGGCTTTGGAAGGTGTGAAAAGCTTTGGAGCAAAGCCTCACTATGACATCAACATTTCTCCAGGAAAGCCAAGGGGAGGTAGGCCAGGAACTCACAATGACAGTGCAAAAATGCATAGCAATGCAATGCAACGCAACTGAAAGACAAATTATGTGGATGCCTTTCACGTCAGTAGAGTCATGAAATAAAATCAAAACGCATTAGCAGTAAGGTGAGGTCAATGTTTAGTGTTTGGATAGAAGGAATCCCTCAGCTGCAGGAAGTAATATAGGTCAATGCTTAGGTTAAAAGGAATCCCTCAGCTGCAGGAAGTAATATAGGTCAATGTTTAGGTTAGAAGGAATCCCTCAGCTGCAGGAGGTAATAAGTAAGTTTTGTACTAGTCAGACTCACCTGAGGTTTATCTCTGTCCCCAGATTGTCCACCTGTTTGCTGAGAGACACCTCCAGCTCTCCCTGGCTCTCCAGCTCTGAGATGATGAGGGTCCGACGCTGTGGCAGTAGAGCAAGAGAGAAAGGGGAGAGAAAACACAGTAAAAACTGTTAAAAGTGGAATGGAAACACTTCAGGAAGTAAAGCTAAGCAAAGAGATGTATTCTGTCCACTAATACTAAACAATATGCATTTAACATCTCTATTTTTAGGGTTTTGATATTGAATGATTATTAGGAGGTATGGGTAGCGGCATCTTGAATTGCTATAGAAACAACTGACGCCAATGCGTCATTGGCAGGATTGAGCAAATTGTGAGTTTCGGCAGGGGACTGAAAGTGAATGCTTCCACCGGGAGGCGCCTTGCCTCCACTGGACCTGAAAGGGTTCTCATATCTCAGGGACAAAGCTGTCAAAGTTAAGGACAACAACATTAAGGTAAGAAACTGTATTCAATTTGTTTTTATGTTGGTAATTATAGTATTTTTTCAGATTGTCTTTTTATCAGTCAGTCAAAACGAGGAAAGGTAGCGAGCTAGCCATCTACTTGACTAAGCACTTCTCTTGTCTTTTTTACATTAAATGTTGTCTTTGATAACTGTACAAAATCAAATGCTCATACTATCAATTTGAAGAGCATTTGTCATTGGTATAGCTAAGAGCTAAAATGAACTGGCTAGAGCCTGATTCTACAGTAGCTGATAGCCAGCCACCCACAAGAGGGCTGCAGCAGGATTGATATTTCACCAGTAAAAAGTATGATACCCATATAATCATTAGTTAGCTAGATATTTCATTAGGTATCTGTTTATCTATGACTCCTAAAAATAATTAGGCTGGTAGTCAGCTCAGGCTGGTAGCTTGGTAACAAGCCTAAATCGTCCTGTTCTAACTGCTAATGATTTATTATTGTTATGTACTATTAGACCTTTACATACTATATATTAGCTCCCTCCTCCTCTAGCTTAGACCTTCATGAGGAGGACCACCCTGTAGACATGTCACCTGTGCACCAGGAAGTCAATAGAAGCTGTCCCAACAGTGTCAATGGCAGACAGAACAACATGCTGCGGAGGCTGCAGACAGGGCTGAGGGACAGTCACACCCTCACAGCCTAGGTGAACCTAGGTGAACTTCAATGTACTGCAGGACTACTCTAGAAATTGTTGGTTTTGTTAGAGGAAAGATAGGAGGAAATGGCATGGTTTGTTTGTGTTGCAACAGAATGCAAGGGCAAGCAGTTACGCATCGCAGGGGACCAATTATTTTTGTGATTAAATTATTTTATTAAATGTGACTCATTGCAGACATAGGCACTAGTAAACGTACTCCTAATCTTCACCCAGTAGCTCAGCTGGTAACTAGTCATTTCACCTCACCTGTATGCTTTTAAATTTGTTCCCATTTTGACCCCGTTAAAATGTATGCCTTAATCTTTCTTGTAATTCCAATTTGAGAAGTAACTTGCATTTTGTTTTCAGGTTTGAATGAGATGTATTCCCCTCAATAAAGGTACTTAAATAATGTTCCTGATTTATTAATATTACCTTGGTGTCTTTCCTTATCATAAGTAAAATCAAATGCTCTTGTAATGTTTTGGTGCAGATATGTAGTTAATATACAATCCAGATATGTTCCGTTATCAGAAACCTTCCTTAGAATTCTAGAAAAATGCCACATTCACTAAAACAGCTGTAACTCATTCACAATAAAAGGTATTACTATTCTGATTTTAGATTTTCAATCCTTGTAAAATAAGGAAGACTTAACATGCTCAGACCTTTACATACTGTATATTAGCTCCCTCCCCCTCTAGCTTAGACCTTCATGAGGAGGACCACCCTGTGGTCCTCCCATCGTCATTAGGAAGTTATGTAAATAGCATTTGTTTAGGGGACAAAAGCCTAGATTTTCCTCAGGTATTTCTTCTTGACTGATTACCATTTGATTCATGTGGTGCTATTATATGTCATATCATTTGAAATTGCTGTTTCTCAGCTTTTAAACTATTTATCATGTTTTCATATATGGTTAGACATTAGCTAAATTTGCTCATTATAATGCACGCAGAGTTCATGGTCTTTGAGACAGTTTTTGGAAATCCTGCCAGTGATGCAACAATGCCAATCTGGCGATTTAGTTAGCTGGTGTTCTAAAGCCTAGTGATTCCATTCCCCTTGAACTAACGCCTGTAGAAAAACAGAGAAGCATCATTTCCTCATGTAGCCTAGCAGTGGAAATTTCCACTGACACCTCATTTAGTAAAAGCTCAGATTGTCATTGATCTTTTTAAGACAAGGACTCCACTTACCCTGACTTTGGCAGCAGGCCGCTCCCCGGCCTCCATCTGTTGTTTGAGTTGGGAGATCTCCTCTGCCAGGATCTTCCTGTCCTCCAGCAGGTCCTGCAGGTGGCGCCGCGCCTCCCCTGTGCTCACCATCACCTCCACCTCGTTCAGGAGCCAGGTCTGCCCACACATTCAGGTAACAGCATACATTACTCAGTCATTCATACACAGTGACAGTACTAGGGTTGCAAAATTACAGAACCTTTCAATAAATTCCCTGGTTTCCCTCCGTATTCCACGAATCATACAACCAGGATTTTTGAAAAACATGGAATTTATTGAAATTTCACAACCCTAGGCAGCACATTTAAACCACACACACACAATCACTTAGACCACAGCATGCACATTCGCATAACACATTATGGCAATCAGTTCCTTTCTTGCAAACCAGGACCCCCTAAAAATCGCTGATCAATTAATTCACAGTACACAAACAGAACCAAACAAATGTAGTTGACCAGACCTTCACTCTCCCAGCTGCTCCCTCCGTCCCTCTGTAATGGACGTCCTTCCGTTTCTCTGCCACCTCACTCCTCTTCTGCAGGGCATCCTTCAGACGCTTATTGGCTGCTGCGGCCTGAAGGAGAACACCTGTAGAGTTAGAACTACCGCTCACCACAGTTCCAGCTAACAACAATTAAAGAATTGGCACAAAACATGTTTTCCTGGTCAATAAGGCCCAGTGGTGGAAAAAGTATCCAATTGTCATACTTGAATAAAAGATACCTTAATAGAAAGTCACCCAGTAAAATCCTACTTGAGTAAAAGTATTTGGTTTTAAATATACTTAAGTATCAAAAGTAAATGTAATTGCTAAAACATACTTAAGTATCGAATGTAAAAGTATAAATCATTTCAAATTCCTTATATTAAGCAAACCAGACAGCACTATTTTATTTTTTTTAATTTACAGATAGCCAGGGGCATGCTCCAACACTCAGACATAATTTACAAACAAAGCATTTGTGTTTATTGAGTCTGCCAGATCAGAGGCAGTAGATGACCAGGCATGTTCTCTTGATAAGTGCGTGAACTAGACCATTTTCCTGTCCTGCTGAGCATTCAAAATGTAATGAGTACATTTGGGTGTGAGGGAAAATGCATGGAGTAAAAAGTAACATTTTCTTTAGGAATGTAATGAAGTAAAAATAAAAAAGTTGTCAAAAATATAAATAGTAAAGTACAGATACCCCAAAAAACTACTTAAGTAGTACTTTCAAGAATTTTTACACCACTGAATAGACCCAGGCCTCACCTCCTCAGTTTTACGACGCAGGACATTAGCCTGCTTCTGGAAGTCACTCTCAAGCTTTACCATCTGAAACTGACGTTTACGGTCCTGAGAGAGGTGAGAAATGTATTGTTATTGAAAAATACTAAATCAATCATCTAAACCACATGGAAATGAAAGTGGTGAACAGTGTGCCTTATCTATGGACTGGTGAGTCCACCACAGAGTCGCTACCACACGTCACACACACACCTTCTCCTTGAGCTGAAGCACCTCCTTGTCCTTCTTGTTCTTCCACACTCTGAACTTCTCAGAGTCCTCCTTCATCTGCCTCATCAGCTGTACACGCTGACTCTTCATAGCCTACAGGGAAAGAGAGCAGACAATCAGAGAAGCCATCAACAACCTCGTCTTAGAGTACCATCATTAGATCACATTCAACCATTTCTTTTCAAAATCCCACTGACTGATCAGATCCAGACTGAAAGCCTCTCATTGTCCTGAAAAACAGTGCCCATTAGTTCAGAGTAACTGGTATATCCACAGCTCACAGTATACCCGCAGTGTCATGACAGTGACACACCAGAGGCAAGCACACTGTCATACCTGGATCTCATGGTTGAGCTTGGCCACGCTGCGAACAGAGGACTCTTTGACCTTGAGGAGTTTGGACTGCTCCTGGAGCTTCTTCTTCATGTCTGTGATCTGAGCCTCCAGCTCTTGCAGACGCTTCCTCCGTTGCTCACTCAGCCTGGAGAAAGATGGAGAGAGAGAGGGAGAAAGCCAGAAGGAAATGAGATTGATGATTCCATTCTACTGCAGAGAAATGCTTATACTAAACGTAAAGTTCTGTTACACACCAAGCTCGTGGCTATCAAAGAGGGAAACTCATGACAGATAACTATCATATGAATTGACTACACAGCCTGAACATAAAGACGCTATTCAAATACTTAGTCTTACTTAGCCTGATTGACATCCTTCTTGGCAGACTGGAGAGCCTGGATGAGGTCCTCCTTTTCCTTCTGCAGAGAGCCCACTGATGTCTGCAGGCTCTTGATGTTATTCTAGAGGGGAACCGTTAATGAGGAGTTCAGATTAAAAAGCTGCTCCAACAGTTCAGTTTGAAACCTTCCCAGTGGATAAGAATCAAAGTGCTGTGCTGGTGTTGCCCTCCCGTTTCAGCCCTCTGAACCTCCTTAACAGCCAACCCATATTTTCTCTTCCCTCTCCAGTCTGTCATCTCCAGCCCTACCTGGTGTTCCGTCTGCATAGGCTCCAGGTGGCTGTCGTTCTGGCACATCTTCCTGACAAACTCCTCCTTCAGAGCCAGAACGTTGTTGAGCTCAATCAACTCCTTGGACATCTGGGCCTGACGCAGGGCATGCTGGGTAGTGAAGGCCTCTGGAGAGTTCTTGTCAGCAGCAGCCTGTGAAGAGATGTATGCTTGTTTGTATGGTAACAAAAACACACCTGTTGTACAAAACGTAAAAACACACAACAATTCTATAGAATCGGTGAAAATACAATAATCCCAAAACACCTGCACAGAATCAGATGCATGTCAGGAAGAGTAAATCTGCAGCAGAAGCATTCCGCATTAGAGGAGTGGTTCTAGATGACCAGACTTACTGAAGGAGAGCCATCAGTTGGGGTCCCGCTGCCACTCCCTGGCCCATCAGAGCTCTCCTCTCCTTCAGCCCCACAGTCTGCAGCCAACGCCTCAATGGTGGCTGCAAGGCCAGCACTCTCATCCTGGAGGAAAAGAGCAGACATTATTACCCAGACAGGATGCAGAGCAGCTTCTTATGGGGAAGGGAACTAAAATATCCAGCCATTCAAACGTTGACACATGCAATGTGTACAATGAAACAGAATAAATCAAGTGTCCTTTATCCTTATGACTAGCATGATCAATAAGGTTATGACATTGCACAGAAACAGCTTAGCTACTATGAAATTCAGGGGGAAAATGCTTTGCTTGCTGAACACAGAGGACTGAATGGAGTCTGTAATGCATCAGTAGATCCAGCCTTGTGAGCGCTCCCTCGTCTGGCCGTACCTGGAGCTGCAGGATGACGTGCTGCAGATTCTGGATCACTTCCACATTCTCCTTTAGCTCCTGGTCCTCCAGAGTCTCCATCACCCTCTGCAGGTCCACCTTACACCTAAACGATAAGCCTTGTGTTTTAACACAAATAATTATGGTGCCAATTACCTAATCAGACAATGGGCACAGCACATGAAATTTAAATGTTTACAGCGTAGTCCTTAGAGTCTCCTATCCACAGCGACGTAGTTTGTGCATTCATCTTAAGATAGCTAGGTGGGACAACCACATATCACAGTCATAGTAAGTAAACTTTTCCTCAATAAAGTAGCTATCAGAAAAGTCAGAGCTCGTAGGTGGGGGATCAAGTGCGAGCGTTAGTTCACAAAAAGACGTTCAGACTTACGCTGCATGCTGCCTCAACTCCTCCAGTTTGCTTTGCAGCTTCTCATTTGCTTGATCTGTCTGTGGGTGGGGTGACAAAAAGGATGGCACACGTGACGACCATGGTAATACCTCCAAATATCTTTCCAAAGATGAATAACTAAAAAGGACAATTATATGTTTATGGATGGTCAGTCAGCGTTGCTGTGTGATGTTGGCATGGCCTGCAGTATGACAGAGCCAGTCCTAGACTAGTGCAGGCCCTCATCCTCACCATGATGATCCTCTCAAGCATCAGGGCAGTCTGGCCAGCTGCCTCGCTCAGCGCACGGCTCAGCTTGTTATTCTCATCCTGTAGGGTACGGGTCCGCTCCAGCATCTTAGACACATTCTCCGCTGGCTCAGGCCTTTTCAGAGAACAAATGTTCCCAGTACGGATGTTCAGTCATCATAGGTTGACAGACTCCTTGGCTCAATAAATGGAGGACGACATATAGTCTGGTCCAGGATTATTGGCACCATTGATAAGGATGTGCAAAAAGACTATAAAATAATCAAAATACTGAGCTATATTATATGCAAAAAAATATATTAAAAAAAACAAGGGGGAAATTATATTATTTGATAGTAACACAATTACTCTGAAACATTTGGTAAAAGAAAAAAAATAACCAAATATAAAAAAGGGAAGAAAACCCCCGTTTTCCTTGTTATCCTTCGTCTGTGCTTATGGACTGCCATCTTCAATTCAAACCAGTTTTTAATGGGGCTCAAGTCCAGAGACTGAGATGACCATTGCAAAATGTTTATTTTGTGGTCAATTAACCATTTATTTGTGGAACAATGTGGTCTCTAATCTCAAAAAACATTTTAGAAAAAGGCTCAGTGTCATTATCCTCCCAAAGGGAGTACTGAAAACAGGGATGCCAATCATTTTCACCCCCATCTTTGTTTGTTTGTATTACTTGTTAAACAAAATATTTTTCTCTGTGCATGCAATATAGCCCTGTATTGTTTTATTTATTTATTTTATTTGCTGATCTTTATCAAGGGTGCAAATAACTTTACACCTGACTGTATCTTAGTTCGAAAAACTATTCCAAAACAAATAGCATAGTAATTACCCAGAAAGCACTGGTGCCACACCTCCACGTGCATGCAGAAGCATCACCTGTAACTCCTGGACCTGTGTTCAAAAGAGGAAACATTCCCATCAAAACAATGGACACTTAAAATCATGTCAACTTCGCTAACACACAAATTGTACGGTCAATCAGTAGGGTGGTCACTACCTGCTGCTTCAGACGTTTCATTTCAGCAGCTCGAGGGTCCACGTTGACGACAGGTTTGTTTTTTATCTTGCGGGCTCTGTCAGCATAACGCAACGTGTTTATCGTCTCCTCAATGTTGGAGTCTGCAGGGCTGATGCAGGCGATCATCAAGGTGTGGCTGTTACCTCCCAATGAATCTGAAGGAGAGCAGTATTTATTATGTAACCCCCACTTTAAAACATGAAGTCTTAGTATAATATATATACAACCGATTCAGTCTCTAAATCTAAGAAAAACATGCTAGATTTTAATGAATGCTTGTTGTGTTGAATGCCTTAGGGCAGGGATGGACAATGGATGGGGGTGGGGGCCACAAAATCTGAAATCATCATGAGCGGCCGCAGGGGCTCACAGATCTGCATAACCACATCCACATATGCAGTCAAAGCCGGCACTGCTTTGACGTTTGCAGAGAACGACAGGGTGTTGTCAATGGTCACACCAAGGTTCTTTGCACTCTGGGAGTTGGACAAAGTGGAGTTGTCAACCGTGATGTAGGCCAGTTGCCCTTGTCTGCCTTAGGGTATATAACTTGACTGCTCCCTCAGTCATCTCTTGACTGCTCCCTCAGTCATCTCTTGACTGCTCCCTCAGTCATCTCTTGACTGCTCCCTCAGTCATCTCTTGACTGCTCCCTCAGTCATCTCTTGACTGCTCCCTCAGTCATCTCTTGACTGCTCCCTCAGTCATCTCTTGACTGCTCCTTCAGTCATCTCTTGACTGCTCCTTCAGTCATCTCTTGACTACTCTTTCAGTCATCTGACTACCACAAGGTCTTGTACCACATGACACCCTCTTTGTTATGTTAGGCTGCATTGTACTTATAAGCAAATCCTAAATTGATACTGGACCCAGAAAGATCCTATGGGCGGTAATCCTGGGATTTGGACTGCCCAAACACAGTTAGTGTCAATAACGTCTAGATCCATCCATTTGAGCGCTCACCCTGCAGCAGTCTGGTTAGTTTAGAGTCCCTGTAGGGCACAAAGCCGGTGCCTTTCTTGCTCTCGTCACCGAGGGCGCTGATCACGTTGCCCAGGGAGAGCAGGCCTCGGTTGATGCTGATGCCTGGAGCAGACAGGATGAAAGCAGAGAATCAATAAGACTCTGATACTGAACTAAATCAAACATTGAATTTGAACTGGGACTGTCATTTAAAACACGTAGATTGTGCTAATAATTGACCATAACAATACTAAAGTAAACAGATTAATACAGTCAGTGAAAGCTTGTTATATAAACGATTAGCTTCTGGTAATCAACTCACCTTCCTTCAGACGATCTCCCTCAGCTTTGGTCTTTTTCTGTCTCTCAGAGCCGGCCAGATCCACCAGATGTAGTTTTGACACCACATTGTCAGATCTAAACACACATTTGGAAACAAAAAGGAAGAACGGAGGACAAATCAACTTGCAGACAAACTTAAATAAAGTGAATTGAATTATCTATATCAAGAGATATTTGTCTATTAACAATATTTATGCTCCGCTTATCCGATACATTTAAGAACTGCAACGTTTCCTTGAAGAACATTAGAAGGTGAGATCTATGGGAGAAAGCAAGAGAAGACTGACTTGTCTGTCCCCCTGCGCTGCTCCAGGGTGATGGTGAATATTGCGTGGGAGCGAGACGAGGCAGCATTCATCGCAGTAGAGCCCACAGTGCGGGCTGAGTTCCCCAGCTCCAAGCAGCCTACCATCTCATGGGCAGACATCACCTGTCTCTCAGTCAGGCCCACAATCTAAGATGGGGAGGCAGATGGAGAATGGATTAAAACAAACGGTCCATTTAAACACATTAAGGCAACATGTTCAACGTTACAGACAGTTCACTCACCTTTATGCCCTCTTTGGGGTCCTCCCGAATGTTGATGGTTGATGGTTTATCTTTGGATGCCGATGGACAGAGCAAGTCCAGGATCTCTTCATTGTATATCTATGGCAAATAAAATGTAGACATAATGTTACAGAAAAACATGCCCAGGATACTTCCAGAACCAAAGAGATGTATTTCTTAATTAAATCAGAATACTCGCTTTTTTGGCATTTACAAATCCCTGTTTTGATTTTCTGAGAAGAGGAACGGAAAACAGATTTTGTCTGCTATTACAATCAAACTATGGCTTTGTGTTATGACAATCAAATAATACAAATAAGAGGTTCCCACACACCTCCAGATAAGACACTATAAGAGAGCTTTCACAATCTGTATGCTTCTCCCTTTCCTGGAAGATCATTCTGACCACCCTGGGGATGACTCCAACGGTGGGCTCATTCTCCTGGGCCGAGGTGTAGGTTCCTCCCATAGAAAAGGTCTTCCCTGAACCAGTCTGTCCATATGCAAGCACAGTAGCATGATAGCCTTAAAAGATAAGTAGAAACATACAGCTTATTGATCCCATCCCATTTTGTCGGCTTACTGGTTTTATGGGTAACACTGTGTGAAAGTAAAAGGTTTGTCTTCTGTACCTTTAAAAAGACCACACAATAATGGTGAGACAGCACTGTTGAAGACCTCCTCTTGTTCAGTTGTAGGATCAAATACATAATCGTATGTGAACGCCTTTTCAGTGCCAACAACCACCTGCAAGAGAAATTAATTATATTACAAAATGATTTTATTTATGTAGCTAGGTATGAAATCGGATACATAAAACATCAGGACAAGTGCTTTGTCTTGTGGCATAGATTGCTGACCTGTGGCTCCCCTGGCACGAAAGTAAGACAGGTCTGGCAACCCTCGTTGATTTCTTTAGCAACCAAAGGTCGACACCGCAGGGCAACCCGCACAGGGATCGACTTATCATCCTCCTTTGTCATGCTTCGAAATCAGGTGATTGACAGATCCAAAACAGGAGTCTGTGAAGGTGGCCAATTCTTTAAAGCAATGTTGTCATTGGAAGATTTGCACATCGGAAATGTATTTTCTGAAAGCTATTTTAACCTCATTGTGATTCTATGCACAACCGACCAAACCCCTCTGATAATAGTACGGACTGCGGCTGTTTGTGTTAGCCAGCACACTTAGCTAGCTACAGTACCTGTCTAGCTAACGTTAACTTGACTATATCATCGGGCTAGCTAACCCCCATTATGACTCATGCCCTACCCATCCAAATAAATTTAGTAGATAGCTAAGGAGGACGGTCACTTACCTTAGGGTCTGACAAGACGTTGGTCTTCACCCCTGCAATGAGCTGAACAGTGGCTAGCTAACGTTAGCTAAAATGTGTGTGCCTCTAGCTTGCTAAACGTTTCTAAAAAATATTTTTTCAGACGATAGAATAAGAATTGTCAGTTCATAAATCGCATATAACCACACACCAGTTGTCGTAAGAAATCTAAACTGAACGTTTGATTATTGTTATCTCAAAAGAGAATTTCGGTCGGTGCCCGCCACTTTCAAATGTTCTGCCCCGCCTCCACTACGCGTTTTGCGTCGCAGAGTTGCTGTCATTCGCCTGTTTCTCCAGATTGTAGTCTAATCGGGTGGTTTCTCAAATTTCAAAATCATTTTGACAAATACTGTACATATAATACACTGACATTGCAAATATTAATTCAATTTTAATGAAACAATATAAAATGCAGCAATATCAAGATCTGAAAATAATATAATCGTATTTCTTAACTAATTTGAATCGGGCAAATCCGCTTCGAGCTGACTGCTCCTCTCTGGAAACAGAGGGCCGGTTGCTGAAGTCCACAAAACAAAAAGGGAATTACTAAAACATGAGATAAATCACAAGAGAGAACAAACACTGGATCCAACTCATGTTTAAATTTACACATGTATTGCAAACACAACAAAAAACACATTCCCACCCCACCGCCCTCTCCCATGTCCACATTAGTTATTTTTCTTCTTCACAACATGGGCACAGTCATATTTCCCCCTGACCACAGTCAGCTTGACTCCTGGCAGGTCCTGTGTCCTGCCCCCCTGCACCAGCACTACGTTGTGCTCCTGGAGGTTGTGTCCCTCCCCAGGAATGAACACCACTGCCTCCTTGCCGTTACTGAGGCGGACTCTGGCACATTTACGGTTGGCCGAATTTGGCTTCTTGGGTTTCCGGATCATTGTCTTCAGGATTACTGCCTTCAGCTGGGGGCGGCCGAACATGGCACTGACGCTCGGGGGAGGGGGCGATGGCTTTCCACGGCGATGCATCTGATTCAGCGTAGCCATAGTTCTGGAGAGGACCGGTCCGGACCATTGGGAGACAGACTGAGACACTGTATTAGGGTACAAAGAGTGCATAAGAGATCTACTCCAATTTCTAATGTCGAGAGTAAAAACTGTAAACATAACTGGTGTTGGCTACAGATTTTCTAGAATCAACTCTTGTTGATTAAAAACATTGTCCCAGGGATGAGGTATCCCCACAGTCTGATAAATGGGCCTAAATAAGATGCTGAGGGTATTCTGAAGTAAGGATGGGCAATCATCTTCACAAAAGGTGCAGTGAGGGAGCAGGCTTTCACTCCAGCCAATGCAGTCCCAAACTTCATTCACCTTAACATTTAATCATCATCTGCTCTACAATAAATACTTATTTTTAGTGTAATCAACTGAGTTCATGGCTTCAAGCACACTGGCCCTAACAAGGTAAGATAACACACCCCTGCAGGTCTGAAGTCAAGTGCATGGAAAATGACTTTTACTGTCAACCGTCTGTGTGTGTGAGTGTGTAATATGATTATACTACTGTATTATGTGCCATTTAGCAGACGCTTTTACCCAAAGCAACTTTACAGTCATGTGTGCATACATTTTTTTGGTGTGTGTGTAATACAAATGCAGGAAGACATTACCTTGCAGAAATGATGTCAACGCTGGTCTCAGACTCCCCAATAAAGCCATTCCTGCAAATGAGTCAAAGACAGGATTTAGGGGGAACCTGTCTGTCACACTGGTAACCTTGCAGCTAACTATACCATTTACTCTAGTCTAGTCTAGTCTAAAACCGTGTTCTATAGTATTTTCAAATCGTACCTGCTGCTTTTCAGTTCCTGTCCAGGGACAAACCACCCACGTGTGTTTTCAAAGTATATAACAACTTGTAATAGGGAAAATAATTAATGTCAGACAAAAATCATAACCACTCTCACCCGGTTGACCTCCGGAAGTATATGATATATTCTTCCGCATTGAGTGCGACAGCTTCTGTTGCAGGTTTTTGTAAGAGCACTACTGCCACCTACTGGTCGGTTACACGAAAATAACCACAAAACACCATGCACATTATGCTGGCCACGAATAAGAAGTGCTTGTGGATCTGATGTTGATCATTTTCTAAATAAGCCCAAAGGTATCCTTATGTTATAACCCTTGAAGTAGACAGGGGGGGACTGGAGCAGGAGCTGTAAGCCAAAGCAGTGTCAAATCAGAGTTGAGGTCAATTCTGTTTAAAAATCCATCCCAAATTGATTATAGTCAAATTGTCCTTGAAATATTGTTAAACTCATGACAGTAGGCTACATTATTTCATTTTCTCTAGGGACTTAAAATCATCAAGTGGCTTTTCCAATCAGGTGGTATTTTACAGGCAGGTTATGAGTCTAGAAAATATGTTAAATGAAAGATGACAGATCGTGTGTCTCACACCGAGGTAAAGACAGTTTCAGGTTGGATATTCGACAGATATTCGCCTGTAGTTTTCCTTACGTCCACCAACAGCAGTTAGGGACCGTCAACATTGTGACAAATCAAACATTTCTAATTCCAATAGCTATTTAACCATTACTCCTAAAACTTTCAAAACTGGTACTAGCTAATCCGATGGCATAGACACACATTGCACACATTTTGTCGATTTACATCTCGCACTATTTTTTTATTATTTATTTACATTTTTGAATTTCAATAGCTCATTGGTCATATGACCTGCTGGACTCAAACAAGGTTCAGAATGTCCACTGATTACCCTTCTGTATTACACACCCTTTAGTTAGTCCATTTTCATCTCACAAGATTTTACATGAATTTTTCAACATTTAGAATTTCAATAGCTCCTTGGTCATGTGACCTAGTGACTTCAAACAAGGTTCAGAATGTTCACTCAGTGGGCCTACCTATTGCACACCCTTTAGTTTGTCTATTTTCATCTCACATGATTTGACATTAATTTTTCAAAATGTCAAATTTCAATAGAAATGGCTGAGGATATACTAAAAATGTCTGGTATGTAATGACATTTAATTCATAGTAAATGTAAATTCTTTATTTTTATGTAGTTGTGTGGGACAGCCATATGTTCAGTTCATGCCTATGATTTCAGAGTTCAACAAAGCCAACAACTGCTTCATGTGACAGGTTATTTTAGATCTGGGTTGGGCAGGCAGACTGAAGTAAAGACCAACACAAAGGACCAGTTTCAAAACATTTATTTATAAGGCATGGTTTTCGGTATCAGTTTCCTTCAGTTCAGTCTTACTTTAAAAACCATGCTATTTAAAACATAAACCCAAACAAAACAAAAGGGGCACAGAAAGTGGTGCAGCCCAGGAGGCAGGTGTCCATTTTCTAATTTCAAGCTCAACACAAGGATCCACCATGCTTCTGGACTGCATGCCAGTCCTGTTGGCAGTGGCCCGAGAGCACAAAAACATGAGGGAATCAAAGTCACATGATCAGATGAATTGTCCAATGGGAATGCTTGCTGAATTAACTGGGGCAATTAGTCACACCTGTGGGCTGTGAAAATACAATTAACCATCACTTAATAAACTACTAAAAACTGATAACTGCTGAACAAAAATGATGTAGTTCCAAGTTAACATATATAGTTTGATAACCGCTGAAACAGTGTACATTTCAATATTTTTACCACATAAATGTATCAATTTGACCTCAATTTATGTTGGAAGGTGAAACCAAATCATACATGGATGTTGCCGTGAATACTACATCATCATTCTCCATCAGCCAGTGTGCTTTAATAGGACAAAGTGGAAAGTCACTCTATGTTCTACCATTTGGAATTATAGTGTAGTGTACAATGCACTGCTGAAATACCTGGGTTATATATACCGGTAACAATATACTGTATTTCACTCATAATCTGAATTTACAGGGGTTTTTTGTATCACTTTGGTACTATTTTCACAAGCATGTGGTTTCCGCCTGGTACGGCAACTCCACCGCACGCAACCGCAGAGCTCTCCAGAGGGTGGTGTGGTCTGCCCAACGCATCACCGTGGCACACTGCCTGCCCTCCAGGACACCTACAGCCCCCGATGTCACAGGAAGGCCAAAAAGATCATCAAGGAAATCCAACACCCGAGCCACGGCCTGTTCCCCCCTGCTATTGTCCAGAAGGCGAGGTCAGTACAGGTGCATCAAAGCTGGGACCGAGAGACTGAAAAACAGCTTCTATCTCAAGGCCATCAGACTGTTGAATAGCCATCACTAGCACATTAGAGGCTGCTGCCCTATATACATAGACTTGAAATTACTGGCCACTTTAATAATGTTTACATATTTTGCATTACTCATCTCATATGTATATACTGTATTCTATTCTACTGTATCTTAGTCTACGCTGCTCTGACATTGCTCGTCCAAATATTTATATGTTCTTAATTCCATTCCTTTACTTTAGATTGTGTGTATTGTTAGATATTACTTATATATTACTGCATTGTTGGAGCTAGAAGCACAAGCATTTCGCTACACCCGCAATAACATCTGCTGAACACGTGTATGTGACAAATAAAATAACATTTTATTTTATTCACACCCCTTGACTTTTTCCACATTTTGTTACATTACAGCCTTATTCTAAAATTGATTAAATTAATGCTTGTGTTTCTAGCTCCAACAGTGCAGTAATATCTAACAAGTAATATCTAACAAGTAATATCTTACAATACACCCAATCTAAAGTAAAGGAATGGAATTAAGAACATATAAATATTTGGACGAGTAATGTCAGAGCGGCATAGACTAAGATACAGTAGAATAGAATACAGTATATACACATGAGATGAGTAATGTCAGAGCGGTGTAGACTAAGATACAGTAGAATAGAATACAGTATATACATATGAGATGAGCAATGTCAGAGCGGTGTAGACTAAGATACAGTAGAATAGAATACAGTATATACACATTTGAGATGAGTAATGTCAGAGCGGTGTAGACTAAGATACAGTAGAATAGAATACAGTATATACATATGAGATGAGTAATGTCAGAGCGGTGTAGACTAAGATACAGTGTGCAAGGCGGTATTACATGTGTCACTCACTATCAGTCACCTTGATTACTCAATTTTCTCTCAACCTGTGCATCTATGTTGTAAACTTTCATTAATAGGCTAGATTGTAGTAACCTCATGATGGGTATAGGGACAATTTGAGTATCATGTGTAGTAACCTAAATCTATCGATGTTACATTGAGCTGGCTGAATGGAATTTGATTGACAGTCATTCAATATGCTGTGATAGAAATAAGGTCATGCTCAAACAAACAAAAATCGTTCCCACCTCATCTTAGACGGCACCAACCGCCACGTGTGTGTGTGTGTGTGTGTGTGTGTGTGTGTGTGTGTGTGTGTGTGTGTGTGTGTGTGTGTGGTTCTGTGCAGAGCAGATGAAGTAGCGAGCGGATGCAAAGCTAGGAAGGAGAGAACAGGGATAGATGAGTATGGTGACAATTACCAATAAGGAGATGGTTTCCATGAATGAGGTACGGCTGAATGAACAAGAGAATACAGATGTGTAAAAAAGGGAAGATTAAAGGAAAACAAAATTGTGGGCGGAAAGGGAGAGGTAGAGAGAACAAGTGAGATGGTGGAAGGGAAAAAAAACCATCTCAAGTCTTCCTTGCGTGTCTTCCTACCCTTTCATCACTCTCCTGTTTTTCTCATTTAGGTCCAGTCTATTTTTGTCCCTCTTGAATTTTCACAAGGACGCAAGGGCAGGAAGGATAGAATGAGAGAGCGCTAGAAATAGGAACCTCTTTCATAGAATTTAGCAGTGCTACAAGATCCAGTGGCTGTCAAAGGGCCAGGAGGGTGGATGGCATTTATGCTTTTGTTATTTGTATTATTTGGTGCAATTTTCATGTATTACATTTTCACAACGCTTAGCACAAAACTCAAAACAGATCATCATAAAAGCAGCTGTTTCAACACTGTAAGCACATTTTAAATTCACTAAGTAAAACACACAATCATACAGTCACTTTTTCACCAAACTCAATCGTTGTTTCATCTAGAAATACATTTCATATTGCAATGCATGGTCATATAAAGTAATTGATTTTCACAATGTGATGCTCACATTACTTTTGATATGATTGTTTTCTCATTGTTGAAATATATTTTACTATTACTTAATCCTACTGATCTTAATTGATAATCGCTAAACCAACAAATTTTGATAACTACATCATGAAAATGTATGTTTATAAAGTATACTATATATACTCTAATGTACTATTATGATTTTACTTCACAGTGAGTAAAAAAATAAATAATATTGACAAGATCAGAGATATACTGTATGTAATGCATCTCCTATACACTAAACATGTATCCCAAAATGAAGTTGCTGGCCAATACAGTACTGTAATATACAGTAACATAGCATTACAGTAACATAGCATTACAGTAACATAGCAGGGGTTTGTATCCAAAGGGACAACAGTGAGTACACACATTTTTGTATGTGACCCCAGTGGGAATCAAACCCACAACTCTGGTGCTGCTAGTGCCATGCTCTTACTAACTGAGCCACACAGGACCACTACAATACATAAGTACAATACAATACTGTAAAATACAATACATAATTACAATACCGGTAGTAGGTATATGATTGCCATCCCCATGAGCATGCCATCCCCCTCCAGGCCATGGTTGAGGCATGCATTGACGGCAATTCAGACCTATTTCAGGCTTGGATTCACCATGCCAAAAGGTTTTCCCCCAGGTGCATGAACAATGAGGACATTTACTGAAATGTCGATGAGAACCTATGGCCAAATGCTCAAGACAGGCTTGATGCAAACTAGTGCCTGCTAAACATTTATGTTTCTTTCATTGATTTCATTTGTTTCATTTGATTACAATAAGCCTATGTCGTAGTTATATCCAAACAATACATTTACTTTTTGCATCAATGATTGTAATCTTGAATGATCATAACTTTTGATCACTCATGGGAAAGAAATTATGGAAAAAATGTCAAGTCCTTTTTTTATGGGTAATGCAAGTGTATTGCATAATGTGAAAAAGGTGTAATGTACTGTAATTTACAGTACTGTAGCATACTACATTCTAAGGACAATTTTGAAACATGTATTTTTTTCTATTGGTTTAGATGGTTGTTAAAACAATTAGATATCATACAATGGGTGGCAGGTAGCCTAGCAGTTAAGAGCATTGGGCCAGTAACCGAAAGGCTGCCGGTTCGAATCCCCAAGCTGTCTAGGTAAAAAATCTGATGTGCCCTTGAGCAAGGCACTTCACCCTAATTTATCTGGATAAGAGTGTCTGAGTAAAATTACGTTGTCTTTTGTTGAAAGATGTCTCCAAACAAAATGAATACACAATAAAAGGTTTTAATATACAGTGGGGGGGAAAAGTATTTGATCCCCTGCTGATTTTGTATGTTTGCCCACTAATAAAGAAATTATCAGTCTATAATTTTAATGGTAGGTTTATTTGAACAGTGAGAGACAGAATAACAACAAAAAAATCCAGAAAAACGCATGTCAAAAATGTTATAAATTGATTTGCATTTTAATGAGGGAAATAAGTATTTGACCCCCTCTCAATCAGAAAGATTTCTGGCTCCCAGGTGACTTTTATACAGGTAACGAGCTGAGATTAGGAGCACACTCTTAAAGGGAGTGCTCCTAACCGCAGCTTGTTACCTGTAAATAAGACACATGTCCACAGAATCAATCAATCAGATTCCAAACTCTCCACCATGGCTAAGACCAAAGAGCTCTCCAAGGATGTCAGGGACAAGATTGTAGACCTACACAAGGCTGGAATGGGCTACAAGACCATCGCCAAGCAGCTTGGTGAGAAGGTGACAACATCTGGTGCGATTATTCGCAAATGGAAGAAACACAAAAGAACTGTCAATATCCCTCAGCCTGGGGCTCCATGCAAGATCTCCCCTCGTGGGGTTGCAATGATCATGAGAACGGTGAGGAATCAGCCCAGAACTACACGGGAGGATCTTGTCAATAATCTCAAGGCAGCTGGGTCCATTGTCACCAAGAAAACAATTGGTAACACACTACGCCGTGAAGGACTGAAATCCTGCAGCGCCCGCAAGGTCCCCCTGCTCAAGAAAGCACATATACATGCCCGTCTGAAGTTTTCCAATTAACATCTGAATGATTCAGAGGACAACTGGGTGAAAGTGTTGTGGTCAGATGAGACCAAAATGGAGCTCTTTGGCATCAACTCAACTCGCCGTGTTTGGAGGAAGAAGAATACTGCCTATGACCCCAAGAACACCATCTCCACTGTCAAACATGGAGGTGGAAACATGATGCTTTGGGGGTGTTTTTCTGCTAAGAGGACAAGACAACTTCACCGCATCATTTGACGGGGCCATGTACTGTCAAATCTTGGGTGAGAACCTCCTTCCCTCAGCCAGGGCATTGAAAATGGGTCGTGGATGGGTATTCCAGCATGACAATGACCCAAAACACACGGCCAAGGCAACAAAAGAGTAGCTCAAGAAGAAGCACATTAAGGTCCTGGAGTGGCCTAGCCAGTCTCCAGACCTTAATCCCATAGAAAATCTGTGGAGGGAGCTGAAGGTTTGAGTTGCCAAACGTCAGCCTCGAAATCTTAATGAGTTGGAGAAGATCTGCAAAGAGGAGTGGGACAAAATCCCTCCTGAGATGTGTGCAAACCTGGTGGCCAACTACAAGAAACGTCTGACCTCTGTGATTGCCAACAAGGGTTTTGCCACCAAGTACTAAGTCATGTTTTGCAGAGGGGTCAAATACTTATTTCCCTCATTAAAATGGAAATCATTTTATAACATTTTTGACATGCGTTTTTCAGGATTTTTTTGTTGTTAGTCTGTCTCTCACTATTCATATTAACCTACCATTAAAATTATAGACTGATAATTTCTTTGTAAGTGGGCAAACGTACAAAATCAGCAGGGGATCAAATACTTTTTTCCCCCACTGTAAGACTTGTTGCGTTACAAGTGTTACCAGCTTGGATCACCACATACTTGTGAAAATAGCACCAAAACGATTGGAAAAAACTGTAATATTATTCTTGTCACACCCTGATCTGTTTCACCCGTCTTTGTGATTGTCTCCACCCCCCTCCAGGTGTCTCCCGATCTTCCCCATTATCCCCTGTGTATTTCAACCTGTGTTCTCTGTTTGTCTGTTGCCAGTTCGTCTTGTTTGTTTAAGTCAACCAACGGTTTGTCTCAGCGCCTGCTTTTTCCAGTCTCTCTTTTCTCTCCCTCCTGGTCTTGACTCTTGCCTATCCTGACTCCGAGCCCGCCTGCCTAACCACTCTACCTGCCCCTGACCCTGAGCCTGCCTGCCGACCTGTACCTTTGCCCCCCTCTGGATTACCAACTTCTGTCGTACCCTGGACCTGCCTGCCGCCCGGTACTGTTGCCCCACCTCTGGATTACTGACCACTGCCCGCCTTGACCTGTCTATTGCCTGCCCCTGTTGGAATATTCAACTATTGTTTATTCGACGTGGTCTGCATCTGGCTCTTACCTTTATACCTGATAGTTCTAGTTGATATATTAAAGGGTACATCTGTCAGGTTTGTGTGTGTCTGTGTGTGCGTGCGTGCGCAAATGCAGGCACATTCAGGCCTGTGGCTCAGTCTGAGCTGCTGATTGTGTGACAGGCGTCACAATGTACGTCAGAACTGTCCCTGACTCTCATCACACAATGGAGAGAATAAGGGAGAGGCAGATGGATAAAATGACAGTGTCTAAATGATCAGTAAAAGACAAACACTTCAAAATATATTTTAATAGAGTTGCTTTTGATTGGTACCCAAATACATCGACAACAAGAGAAAAATAAATCGACAACAAGAGAAAAATACATTAACAATCTCCATTACTCATTCGGTACAGTAGCTAATGTACTGGATGTAATTTAAAAAAATCTAATACAGAAATCAGAGTTATATAATATATGAATGTACAGCATACAGTGTATTATTGGTACACTGGTAATACACACGTTTCACTCCACTTTTAGAGTCATATATAGTCAATAGATCAGTCAAACACACTTAAAAATGTAAATGTATGTGAACAGCACATATATTTCCACATTATTCTATACAAACACAATTGTGTATAATATAATCATTTAATTTCTAAAACATAGAAATCAAACCTTTACTCTGCGGTAGACACATTAATGTGCACTTTGACACTAAAACAGAAGTCAGTCAGATAACTGCTGAAAGACAACCCATTATGATTTTCAAACCAAAATGCATCCATTCAACAAAATAAGACCAAGTTGACCAATGTGTAGATCAATGTATAAAACACTATCTATATAGAATAAAACCAAACAAAATCGCTGTGGTCTGTTACATTTTTACCATTTGATATTTTGTGCTCAAAGAAGCCTTCTTCCTCACTATGAGTGAATATAAACATGGCACTTTAAATGACCTCTATCATGAGGTTACTCAGCAATCAAATGTATTCAAAGTAATGCATGTACAACTGAATCATCAGAAAACAGTATTATACAATATTGAATTGTAAGTATCTTAAATATGTATAGGAGAATATACATTTTCACCGTTTTGAATATTTTGTATAGATGTTGCACTTTCAGCTTTTACAGGAAAAGCTTGAAATATGACAATATGCCATACTGAACGAAGTAAGTCACAGACTTATTTTAGAAGAGGGTCACGCAGGTTTCCATCTGAAATGAAAGAAAACAACAGACGAGTTAATTTAGTTCAGCAACCAATATTTATCACACTGAAATCTTAGTAGTGATGCATCTTATACTGTAAAATGGAAAATATCGGATGAAACTATGAAAAAAATGTACGTGCCAGTGGTTAAATGGCCTGTTCTCTTATCAATATATTAACATGACAGAAATGTCCCGCACCTTGGTGGAAGCTTTGTGAATGTACGGTTGAGTGGGAGTTGATACAACTCAGGTTGTCACCCCGAGACGGGTTGAAAGAGGCATCTGCCTCAAACACAGATTCCATGGTATCCAGTTCCTCCAGAAGGGACTGGGCATGGGCCAAACCGATGGTGGGAGCCGGATGGACAAAGGCAGGGGCACACTCCTGAAAGGCTGTGAGAGCGATGGCTGACGATGGTAGTGACAATAGAGGCTCCACTGACACGTCCGTATCCATCTCACTCTCAGATGACTCCTCCATGTCTCTCTTAATCCCTGCCCCGACGGCCATCATAGCTCCACCCACTGCCATGTAGTTACACTGCGTCGACTGGACGCTACAGAAGTGGTT
Organism: Salmo trutta; assembly: GCF_901001165.1. Lineage (NCBI taxonomy): Eukaryota > Metazoa > Chordata > Actinopteri > Salmoniformes > Salmonidae > Salmo > Salmo trutta. Next base: position 78,278,212 of record NC_042968.1, read on the forward strand.
TACACCAATTGAAGATTCCCCCTTGAAGAGGCTGGGGTTACACCTGCTCACTGGGATGAGTGGCCAGCATGGAGGGAAGGACTTAAAGGAGGAAGAGGGAGGAGAGGAGCATGAAGAGGGGGACAAAGGGAAAGTTGAGAGCTCCTCAATTAGGCTCTCTAGAGCTATACTCTCCTCATACAGAGAGATATCCTCTCGGCTAAGGGGCGGGTCTAGCCCCCTCCAGGGCGGACACTCAGCTCCGCAAAGAGGAGAGGGATTCTGGGATGTGGCCTGAAGACTGGGTGAAGATGAGAAGGTGGGTGGGGTTACTCTGGGTAGAAGAGGGTCACAATAGAATCCCTCAGCTAAAGAGCTAATATATTTAGCCAAGAGAGAAATGTCCTCCCTCTCTCGCTCCTGCTCTTTCTCTGTGGAGAAGAAGGAGCAGGGAGGATGTGTGGGGGAAGCCTCTGGAGTTAGGAGGAGCTCATTCAGAGGGCCATGGAAGGGCCTGTGGGGAACATCCACATACAAGGGACCACTAATCTGTGGCAGGCCCATGATGGAGCATTCATCTCCCCCAAAACTATTGGTGGTGGGGGGCAGCTTTCCATGGGGCTCTGCCGGGAAGAGTACCTGAGGATGCTCGGAAGAGAGGACCTGGGAGAAGGCTGGTGCACTATGTGCTGAGTTAATAACCTCATGGGCCACTGGGCAGGACACAGCTGCATTGAAAGGATCAAAACTGAGTTGCAGATTCTCCACAAAAGGAAAACTTCCAGTAGCAAGATGAGGGGTATACGGGGGAGTGCATGCACACTCCCCCATCTGTTGAGGGTGGGGCATAGTAAGAGGAGCGAGGGGCTTAATGAGGGAGGAGGGGAGGGCTTCTGACATAATGGTTAGGTGAGAGGGAATTCGTTGAGTCAGAACATCAGACTTAGTGTCCGTCAGTGAGGCAGGAGGGTACACAGTGGTTGGTCCAACAGAGAGAAGGCTGGTCTTTGGTTCCCACTGGTGTTGTCCTCCATGTGTCTGGGGGAAGTTCTCTTCATCCAGAGACGACAGGCTGGACCGAGGACCATAACCAACTGGCTGCATGGGCTCCTCACAAGAGCTCTGCTGGCGTATTGAACACGCCTCTGACTCACTAAGAGAGAGAAAGAGAGAGCGAGGAAAAGAGACAATAATTATGTATATCTCACATATACTGTATAGAGGTCATGGTTAAAGGTAAGAGACAAATGACACAGTGGTATTTCATAGCAGTGTAGCTGTGGTACCTGATGATGTAGTTGTGGCAGCTGATGGGGTTTTCGTCGATGTTCAGCTGGAGGACCATATAGAGCCAGACCCATGAGTGGTCTGCTGCCTCCACCTGCACCACCATGTCCACCTGCCTCCCCTCTCCTTCACTCACTACAGAGACAGGCACATTCCCATATTCAGCTCTCCTCACTGGTCTGTCTTCCTCACGTGTTTGTATTGTTGGTTGTGTTATGTTATGTTAGACTGTATGTTAAGTGGCTGCAGTTGAGTAGTTTATTGTGGATGTACTCACATAGGAGACAGTGCTGTGTAGAGGCATGGGAGAGATCCCTGGGATGGACCAGGCTGTACCAGGAGCGAGAGCGTAGAAACTCCACATCGTAGCCCAGGTACACACTCACACTGGAGGAAAAAGGGACGATAGAGTTGATAAAATACCCCATGTTCTCATGCCTATACACTACCAAAACAGTGTTATACTTCAGAATGAACCAGGCTCATCCTTACCTGTCCTGGGCATCCCAAAGCCTCATGTCCCTGTGGTGTTGAGAGTGGAAACAAGCCAGTAGGAAGGACTGTTCAGGGGGTGGGGTGAGGGGGGCACTCTTGGCAATTGTAAGGTAAGGCGTTTTTGTCTTCAGAGGGGTACAGAAACACACCCATACTGGGTTGGAGGTCCAGTATGCAGAGACAGGGCATGGTGGGGTGAGGCAACGAGCTCTGACCAGCATCAACTTGTTCCCCGCACCCTGTCGCCGGATGAACTTTGTAGTATTGAAACGACATCGAAATAACTTGTCTGTAGGAGGAGAAAAAGGAGGAAGGTTTGAAATTGATGTCATCTGTTGTCATTATAAGATATATATATATATATATATATATATTTGAGGAACAGTTAAATAAATGACATTTAATTCATTAAGTAAGGTCTTGGTTGTCTTTTGATAGATGATGTCACCATAGTCTAGGATAGGATGCAGCAGTTGGGTTACCAAGGTATTTCTAATGGATCCAGTAAAACAATTCTTAGATTAGTGATGAGAGATGTATACCTGTGTCAGTAGTGGTCATCGGTAGACCTGCAAGGTTGCTCCTTATGACAAAGTGGTCCATAGGATCAATGATATCATACACACTATCACTCTGGGCAACCAGGTCCACCTGAATGAGAAAAACAGGTTGCATAACATTGAATGAGACTTTCATAGGCCTATGCACAATACTTTCAGTGTATGATTTGTCAAAGTAACAACAACAGCCACCAGTTTGCAGCTTCGGCTACTCACCATGCAATGCCCGAGGTGGTCTGCGACGTTGTCTGATAGATACAGAAGTTTTCCATCGCTCGTTAGGAGTATCATGAAACCGGACAGTTCGTGCATCAGCCCTGACAGCTCCTGAAACAACATTACGTCCGTGGTCTCCTCTTGAAGAGCGGCTGTTTTGGCACAGAAAATAAAAGGTCTAACATTAGTTGTAAATATCGTCACTGAGACAAAAAGCATGAAATAAATTGTAGTATTTGCATTTTTTTCAACAGGGATCGTGTTCATCCTAAATATTACTAGTGTTATGCATCCAACAGATTGGAGTCAGGCGCATTTACTCGCTACAACAGACTAGTACCATGGACAGCGCCAAACATTTTCAGAACTTTAGACAGCGCAAGACGTGTATGGACATTATGTAAAAATCCATAACAAATCAAACTATTAGCCAACAAATAAATCAGTAGATCAACTTCTACATTACAGTGCTTCATAGGATGTAGTGCTTGTCGACCATGCACGTTAAACTTCAGTGCACCTGGTGACTAAAACCACAAGAGAAAAATCACACTTCGTGTGACCATATTTGAAATAACAAAAAGGTTAAGCCTACCTTGAGAGAAGAATACAGACTTTCGGGTGTACATGCAGGCAAGTGACATGATGTGTAGGTAGGAGAGTCGAGCTTTGTCCGAATCGGGAATGGGCAACAGTTCCTTGATGTTCCGAATCTCTGCGTTGATTTGATCCCTCCGAGCCTTTGAGGCTCCTTTTGTGGACCGATACATTGTCGCGTGCCTGTCTGAAACAGGTGTCTGTTCCGAGTTTGAGAGGATTGTAGAAGTCGCGGAGTTGTTCTGGCTCACTACTTCATCCTGATTCGGGCGCTGTAAATTGACAACGGAATTGTTAGAGTGAATATGAGTAGTTTAATAGCTGAGTTTGCATTGTCAATTCATTGTAATTTATCTCCCCGTGAGCAAGGAGCTGTTATGGTGGCTGTGTATGTTGACTAGTTGCGTCGTGATTATAAAGTACATGAAGGAGGATGTTCTTTATATAGGCTGATGGTGCGGTGGAGGGGTGCTGAGCAACAATACAGTAGATAGGAATAGAATGTGAACGGCGATGGGAGGGGGTGCTTAGCATTGAGGACTGCCTGCTGTATGATAACTCTCTCTCTCACTCCCTCTCCTAGAGAGAGAGAGAATGTGTGTGTGTGTGTGTGTGTGTGTGTGTTAACCAAAGCACGTGCAGTAAGTGTTGTTTCCAGGTGAACTAAGCAAACGCCTACACTTCCCTACTCTCTCTGGTGAGAATTCAGCCTTGTACATGTTCCTTGCTCTATTATTGCCTTGGTTGTTCAGTTTATTTTTAGAACATGGACTTGAGTGGATTGTTTTGATTGTAATGACACACTCTATTTTTTATCTGATTCTCTTCTTAGACTGAGTTGGAGGTCTGCACCAATTACAGCGAAAATACAAGTGGTCAAGATTACATTTGTTCATTTGTCATTTTAGATGTGGAGTTACATTAGAGTTAAGATATAGTAGGTATTTTAGTCAAACAGTATACTCCATTCAGATAATAACATTTTGTATACCTTTTTACCTATAAGTAAACTAAAACCACAAATGAGACTACAGCCACACACATTTTCACTAAACTGATGTACAACATCCTGTTGATAGTCTTTTATAATACCATATCACTACACTTAACTGATGTACAACATCCGGTTGATAGTCCTTTATAATACCATATCACTACACTTAAGACCAACTGGACTCTCCTTGAATTGTAAACCATTTTTTGTAAAATCAGATGACGTCAGATAGATTGAAATTTTACTGGCTTCAGTTTGGTCCGGGCCCATGGGACAGAGAGGGAACTGCTGTTTGACGTACTGGGCTCCCTGTGGTAATGGATGTTTTTATCGTGGGTGATGTGGCCATCTGTTGAAACCACAATGGTGTTGAGATATGGAGCATCTATATTCTCACTGATGGTGCAGGACTTTGATACAACACAGAATTAGATTTTCCCAACTCTTGAATTGCTATTTTTGCTATTTTGTGTATAGAGACATTTTTACATGCAGAGGTGTTGGAGAGTTGTTCTTTAACTCAGCATTTATTTCCCTCTCTTTCTATCTTCATTCATCAATCACAAGGTGCTTGTCTCTTGTTTGTCTCCATCTCCATCTCTTGCTTGTCTCCATCTACGTGTGACCATGGCAACAATACTGCTGTTACTTAGTAACCACATTGGTCCACAAATAAATAATTATTCTCAAAGACGCCATTTAAGCTGGTAGGTGATAACCACACTTTATTATTTAGAGGTGGATTGCAGATAAACGCAACTATTTTGTTTGAAATATAAGATATGATTATTGGATATGTAATTAAATGTATTGTAGAGCGATGTGATTACATGGACCACTGCCATATTTTCATCATAGGTTGAGTTTAGGAGAAGCACAGTATGATCTTTCTAAAAGTTATGTGTAACACAACCAAACATTTCATTCCTTATTGTTCCTTTGTAGTTTTATCAGGTAATGATGAGTCATTTGTCTCCAGTCATGATATCATTACATTTTCTCTAATGATATTCAAAATTGTATAAACAAGCTAAAAGTAAATAAATATAAAATCAGTGTCTCGCTCACACACACTGTCCTACACTTTTTTGAATTGAAATAAAACGATGATTCATTTCCTCTTTCATTCATGCATTTCCTCTCTCATGTCAGAGCCCCTTCTCCTAATGGACTGGTGAGGACTAGGGATTCATGAGGGGGTGGAGAGAAAATAACTCTCTACCTGATCCAGCTCAATTTCCTCTCTGGACAGAAATATACAAATACAGTTGAAGTCGAAAGTTTACATACACCTTAGCCAAATACATTTAAACTAAGTTTTTCACAATTCTGACATTTAATCCTAGTAAAAATTCCCTGTCTTAGGTCAGTTGGGATAACCACTTTATTTTAAGAATGTGAAAGGTCAGAATAATAGTAGAGAGAATGATTTATTTCAGCTTTTATTTATTTCATCACATTCCCAGTGGGTCAGAAGTTTACATACACTCAATTAGTATTTGGTAGCATTGCCTTTAAATTGTTTAACTTTGGTCAAACATTTCGAATAGCCTTCCACAAGCTTCCCACAATAAGTTGGATGAATTTTGACCCATTCCTCCTGACAGTGCTGGTGTAACTGAGTCAGGTTTGTAGTCCTCCTTTCTTGCACACGCTTTTTCAGTTCTGCCCACAAATTTTCTATAGGATTGAGGTCAGGTCTTTGTGATGGTCACTCCAATACCTTGACTTTGTTGTCCTTAAGCCAGTTTGCCACAACTTTGGAAGTATGCTTGGGGTAATTGTCCATTTGGAAGACCCATTTGCGACCAAGCTTTAACTTCCTGACTGATGTCTTGAGATGTTACTTCAATATATCCACATAATCTTCCTACCTAATGATGCCATCTATTTTGTGAAGTGCACCAGTCCCTCCTGCAGCAAAGCACCCCCACAACATGATGCTGCCACCCCCGTGCTTCACGGTTGGGAGGGTGATCCTTGGCTTGCAAGCCTCCCCCTTTTTCCTCCAAACATAACGATGGTCATTATGGGCAAACAGTTCTATTTTTTTTCACAAGGTCCTTTGCTGTTGTTCTGGGATTGATTTGCACTTTTCGCACCAAAGTACGTTCTTCTCTAGGAGACAGAAGGCATCTCCTTCCAAGGGCGGTATGACGGCTGTGGTCCCATGGTGTTTATACTTGCGTACTATTGTTTGTACAGATGAACGTTGTACCTTCAGGCATTTGGAAATGGCTCCGAAGGATGAACCAGACTTGTGGAGGTCTACAATTATTTTCTGAGGTCTTGGCTGATTTCTTTTGCTTTTCCCATGATGTCAAGCAAAGAGGCACTGAGTTTGAAGGTAGGCCTTGAAATACATCCACAGGTACACCTCCAATTGAGTCAAATTATGTCAATTAGCCTATCAGAAGCTTCTAAAGCCATGACATCATTTTCTAGAATTTTCCAAGCTGTTTAAAGGCCCAATCAACTTAGTGTATGTAAACTTCTGACCCACTGGAATTGTGATACAGTGAATTATAAGTGAAATAATCTGGCTGAAAACAATTGTTGGAAATATTACTTGTTTCATGCACAAAGTAGATGTCCTAACCAACTTGCCAAGACTATAGTTTGTTAACAAGAAATTTGTGAAGTGGTTGAAAAACGAGTTTTAATGACACAAACCTAAGTGTATGTAAACTTCCGACTTCAACTGTATCTTTATCCAGAGGAATAAATATGCTTAGAAACCATTTCAAGTCGGCATAGGTTAATATAATATGTTGGCAATGAAGCTACAGTATCATTGGAATATGTTGTGAGGATATAACAATTTATTGTAGATGTGTTATTATTATGTATGTATACAAATGAGTCATTGTAAAGTGTCAACAAGATTAATAATAACATTTTAAGTCCTCACTGGTAAGCTAATTCATGTTCAGGACAAACTTAACAATGTGCATTCATGAACTCCCTCTACCTCAGACTGAGCCTGAAATCCCTGTCCAATCCCAGGTGTAACCTGTCAACAAGACCCCCTGTACTACACAACATCCACACCCATAACATCACCCCCTGTACTAATCACCACCCATTACATTACCCCCTGTACTACCCACCCCCCATAAAATTAACCCCTGTACTACCCACCACCCATAACATTGCCCAATGTACTACATACCACCCATAACATTACCTCCTGTACTACACACCACCCATTACATTACCCCCTTTACTATACACCACCCATAACATTACCCCCTGTATAATCCACCACATATAACATTACCCACCACCCATAAGTGTACAATGTTCATTCATCCTCTACCTCAGACTGAGCCTGCTCTGTGAACCCTACCGCCCATGCCATGGCACCCTGGGTTGAAATCCCTACCCAATCCCAGGTGTGCCCTAACAACATTACCCCCTGTACTACACAGCACCCACACCCATAACATTACCCCCAGTACTACCATCACCCATAACATTACCCCCTGTACTACCATCACCCATAACATTACCCCCTGTACTACCCACCACCCATAACATGACCCACCACCCATACGATTACCCCTTGTACTACCCACCACCCATTACATTACCCCCTGTACTACCCCCCATAACATTACCCCCTGTACTACTTACCACCCATTACATTACCCCCTGTACTACCCACCACCCATAACATTACCCCCTGTACTACCCACCACCCATAACATTACCCCCTGTACTACCCACCACCCATAACATGACCCACCACCCATACGATTACCCCTTGTACTACCCACCACCCATTACATTACCCCCTGTACTACCACCCATAACATTACCCCCTGTACTACTTACCACCCATTACATTACCCCCTGTACTACCCATCACCCATAACATTACCCCCTGTACTACCCACCACCCATAACATTACCCCCTGTATTACACAGCACCCATAACATGACCCCCTGTACAACCCACCACCCATAACATGACCCACCACCCATAACATGACCCACCACCCATACGATTACCCCGTGTACTACCCACCACCCATTACATTACCACCTGTACTACCCCCCCATAACATTACCCCCTGTACTACTTACCACCCATTACATTACCCCCTGTACTACCCACCACCCATAACATTACCCCCTGTACTATCCACCACCCATAACATTACCCCTTGTACTACCCACCACCCATTACATTACCCCCTGTACTACCACCCATAACATTACCCCCTGTACTACTTACCACCCATTACATCACCCATAACATTACCCCCTGTACTACCCACCACCCATAACATTACCCCCTGTACTACCCACCACCCATAACATTACCCCCTGTACTACCCACCACCCATAACATGACCCACCACCCATACGATTACCCCTTGTACTACCCACCACCCATTACATTACCCCCTGTACTACTCACCACCCATAACATTACCCCCTGTACTACCACCCATAACATTACCCCCTGTACTACTTACCATCCATTACATTACCCCCTGTACTACCCACCACCCATAACATTACCCCCTGTACTACCCACCACCCATAACATGACCCACCACCCATACGATTACCCCTTGTACTACCCACCACCCATTACATTACCCCCTGTACTACCACCCATAACATTACCCCCTGTACTACTTACCACCCATTACATTACCCCCTGTACTACCCATCACCCATAACATTACCCCCTGTACTACCTACCACACAGAACATCACCCCCTGGACTAACCTCAACCCATAACATTACCCCCTGTACAACCCACCACCCATAACATGACCCACCACCCATACGATTACCCCGCGTACTACCCACCACCCATAACATTACCCCCTGTACTACTCACCACCCATAACATTACCCCATGTACTACCCACCACCAACACCCATCTGCTTCTTCCCCTGCCCACCTACATAACGTCTGTGCCTGGACTCCCTGCCTCTCAGCTCCCACACTGAAGATATCACAGAGGAATGCCCAACACTCTGGTACAAACACACCAAAACATACTCACACATTATCTCACAAGCAAACACACACTCTTCACTGCCCATTCTAATGTAAGGTATGAGTAAAGAATTTATTCTGTAATATTCTTGTTTTTTGCTCAAGTGAATCAGATTCAGGCTTCTGTTATTTCTGCCACTATGTGGAGACACTGAGGTACTGATACATCAGTCCACACTATGTGTGTGTGGGGCAAAGCTGAGAAAAACTTGTTTGTGTGAAAAAGAACATGATGAAGCGAGAATAACATACATTTAAAAAAAAAATTATTTTAGTAACAGATAGCTGTGAATTATGTCTTAGGTAAGGGATCATTCTACAGTGGAGCATTCATGTGGCTACCCCTTTTTTCGATGAATGTGAACTCTTGCACAGCTACAGAAAAAGCATTCAAGTTTGGTTGATATGTGACTGCATTGTTGATTTGAACCCTATTGTTGATTTTTGGTTGACATCTGGGTTACAATTAGACGAAAAGACTGCATGTTGATGACCTCATGCGAATTCTACCAACTAGCCACATTAAAGGAACACGTTGATAAAGTATGTTTAAATGACAAGGAGACTGGGGGCTCTATTCAGTCTGTATCACTGAAATGTTACAGATGCCAGATAGAGATGTAAAGGTAATTTCCTTTTGAGCCGACCTATGCAGCATTTGCCATGAATGCAGTCTCCTCTAAAGTGGGAACATTGCATTTAAATTCAGGCTGTAAAGCTGAACTTCCGTGATGCGGATTGAATAGGGCCCTTTATTGACTCAACCAATTTACCAACTTTTAAGTTACATTTAATACATTTAAAAGACATTTAAACCTGAAGTTACAGTAATTTGGCAATTTACATTAAGATATTAATCTACAGTAACTGCAGATATAAATATACTCCGCTCTGTCCACTGGCTTCCAGTTGAAGCTCGCATCCGCTACAAGACCATGGTGCTTGCCTACGGAGCTGTGAGGGGAACGGCACCTCCATACCTTCAGGCTCTGATCAGGCCCTACACCCAAACAAGGGCACTGCGTTCATCCACCTCTGGCCTGCTGGCCCCCCTACCTCTGAGGAAGCACGGTTCCCGCTCAGCCCAGTCCAAACTGTTCGCTGCTCTGGCACCCCAATGGTGGAACAAGCTCCCTCACGACGCCAGGACAGCGGAGTCAATCACCACCTTCCGGAGACACCTGAAACCCCACCTCTTTAAGGAATACCTGGGATAGGATAAAGTAATCCTTCTAACCCCCCCCTTAAAAGATTTAGATGCACTATTGTAAAGTGGTTGTTCCACTGGATATCATAAGGTGAATGCACCAATTTGTAAGTCGCTCTGGATAAGAGCGTCTGCTAAATGACTTAAATGTAATGTAAATGTACTCCAATGTGGTAGTGTATAGAAACAGTGTCCCTTGTATTGTAAGAGCGCTCTATGGCTTTTAATTCACTGTAGTGTAAATGCATTTATCTGTCTGTACTGAAAAGCAAATGTGGCAGAGTGAAAGAAAGAGTTTGAAAAAAGGTCAGCAAAGAACCCATTAATGGGCCTTAATTAAGCAGAATAGAACCCATTAATGGGCCTTAATTAAGCAGAATAGAACCCATGAATGGGCCTTAATTAAGCAGAATAGAACCCATGAATGGGCCTTAATTAAGCAGAATAGAACCCATGAATGGGCCTTAATTAAGCAGAATAGAACCCATTAATGGGCCTTAATTAAGCAGAATAGAACCCATTAATGGGCCTTAATTAAGCAGAATAGGAGGTAAAGCCATCAAAAGGAACACCATTCATCCAAATGTTGGTTTCATTTCTTTTAATTTTAGTAACATGTCAAAACAACCGTAAGTTGTAAAAAAAAGAAAAAAACGACATCCTTGATGGAGAGAAAGAGAACACAGTATAACATGGTTTGAAATGGTAGCCTTGAATGGATGTTTTTATCCATTTCCTTGGGAACAAGATAATGTCCCTCTATATAACTTAGCTAGTCTTCTGTGCAGCAACATATTATTGAAAATATGGTGAAGAGGCTAGATACCAACTATGGTGAACACAAGGTGATAATCTGTTAATCTGGTTAATCTGTTAATATAACTGTCTGGGAATATTACTGATTGAACTGTCTTAAACTATTGGGATGTACCCGTGTGCCAGCCATATACACCCTGTCCCAGTGTGCCATGCGTGTGTCCGTGTGTGTGTGTGTCAGAGGAGTCTGGTAAAGGGAGGGAATAATGTCTGGAATGGAATAAATGGAACAGTATCAAAAACAAGTTTGACTCAGTTACATTTATTCAATTCCAGCCATTATAATGAGCCTGTCCTCACATTTAAAGTGACACCAGCCACCACTTGTGTGTGTGAATGTGCGTGAGGATGTGTGTGGTGACTCACAGAATTATGGAAGAATGGTTTCACAACTAGCTTTTCCCCAGGCAGTTTTTTTAAAGATACATAGCAGTATAGCAGTAATGAGTCTGAGAAATGTTTGTCTCATGTCCTTAACAATTTTCCTCTTCTCATTTCTCTCCCACCTCTATTTCTGTTTGTGCTCTCTCTCTTTACTCCATCTCTCTCCTCAGAAGGTGTATGGTCCTACAAAGACAGACAGTCGTAGGGCAGAGCTGGTCTGGTAGCTGATGAGGGGGTTGACAGACACCATCTCCAGATCCAGGGTGTACTCTATTGGACCGGTCACAGCACGGGCCAGGACCAGCATGGCACTGATGTTGTTCATTTGCTGTGAAAAGATAGAGGGAGGTGTAGTGGCATTGTGTGAGTGTGCAGGACTGAATCATCATTTTAACTCAGTATTCTGTCTTCAAAATCAGTCCTTTTTGTTCCCCTACTACTGCAGTAGGCAGTATTAGATGTTAGGTCTTGGTAAGTATTTTTGTGTAATATGCAGACATCTAGACATTCTGTTTTGTTCTTGACATGCATCTAAGCCTGTGTTCTGGTACGTATAAGACCATGTATGGCTGAGATTGGGACCCGTTCTCACAAGTCTAACCCTGTGTTCTGGTACGTATAAGACCATGTATGGCTGAGATTGGGACCCGTTCTCACAAGTCTAACCCTGTGTTCTGGTACGTATAAGACCATGTATGGCTGAGATTGGGACCCGTTCTCACAAGTCTAACCCTGTGTTCTGGTACGTATAAGACCATGTATGGCTGAGATTGGGACCTGTTCTAACAAGTCTAACCCTGTGTTCTGGTACGTATAAGACCATGTATGGCTGAGATTGGGACCCGTTCTCACAAGTCTAACCCTGTGTTCTGGTACGTATAAGACCATGTATGGCTGAGATTGGGACCCGTTCTAACAAGTCTAACCCTGTGTTCTGGTACGTATAAGACCATGTATGGCTGAGATTGGGACCCGTTCTAACAAGTCTAACCCTGTGTTCTGGTACGTATAAGACCATGTATGGCTGAGATTGGGACCCGTTCTCACAAGTCAACCTTGTAGCCTTTAACTCCAAGTATTACAACACACAGGGATATTCAGGAGTTGGTGTTTCTACACTCTTTAAAAAAAGGGTTCCGAAAGGGTTCTTTGACTGTCACCACAGGAGAACCCTTGTTGGCTCCAGGTAGAACCCTTTTTGGTTCCAGGTAGAACCCCTTTGGGTTCCATGTAGAACCCTCTGTGGAAAGGGTTTTACCTGGAACCCAAAAGGGTTCTACTTGGAAGCAAAGGGGTTCTTCAAAGAGTTCTCCTATGTGGATAAGAGTGTAGTGTAGTGAATGAAACTGGTCTACAGTTAACACATGTAGTGGAGAGAAAATAGTTGATACTCTTAGAGCTGCCTGTATCTCCCACCCACTCACCCGTATGTAGAATTCCCCATTGTGGTCCCCAGAGCGGATGCGGAAGGTGTTGTAGACTCCAGGGTAGATGCGGGTGGCCTGGATCTGGAAGATGTCTGAGGGGAGAGAGCGCTCTGAGGTGATGCTCATGTAACGGTGGACGATGGAGAAGGGGAGGTCACGACACTCAGGCTTGATGACCGGGCAAACACAGCGGCTAGAAAGACAGGGAAGAGGGGGTTAAATAACCTGTCTAGTGCTGTCCGTGTGTCATTTCCTGGAGGGATTTTTAGACGATACGAGGTTGTGTGATAGTGAGGTTATGGTACTGAGTCTGAACGTGTGGAGGAGGATGCTACTCACTTGTCAGACAATAGGGCTCTCGACAGCACATAGGGCTCTCGACAGCGGTTGGAATCGGTGCACTGATAACCCCCATGGATGTTAATACAGGTCTGGCCCTCTCCACACTGGTCTATGTCTGTTTCACACTCATTCACATCTGGAGAGGGGGAGAGAAGGAGAGAGGGAGAGGGGTAGAGGGGGAGAGAGGGAGATGGGGAGAGGGGTAGAGGGGGAGAGAGGGAGAGAGGGAGATAGGGAGAGGGGTTGAGGGGGAGAGAGGGAGATGGGGAGAGATGGAGGGCAGAGGAGAGAAAGAAGAACATGGAGAAAGAGATTTAACTTCTCACATTTGTCAGTTATAAATAGCGTATTCTAACGATGTTTACCTTGGCAGAGTCTGGTGCCCTGTAGCTGGTACCCCTCTGGACAGATACAGGAGAACCTCCCTGGATTGTTAACACACTGGAACTGGCACATGTAACTGGAGTAGCTGCACTCGTCTACATCTGCACAGAGAGCAGGAGTGACAGACAGATAGAGAGAAAGACAGTCAGGGAAGGGCACAGATGTAACTGAAGGGCTGGATTTTAATAAACATTCTTTGTTTTCATGTTGGAAACCCTACAGCAATATAGACTGACAGACAGGAAATAGCCAAGGAGAAAATCAGGCCCTTTACCATTGCATGAGTGTCCGTCTGGTCCCAGCTCGTAGCCCGGTTCACAGCGACAAAGAAAGGTGCCATACGTGTTGTAACATTTCTGCTGACAGGGGGCGCCCATCTCACACTCATTCACATCTTGAGTTGGATATGGGATGTTGTAGGGTTAGGGTTATGTTGTAGTAGGGTGAGGGAGAGGCCAGCAGGCAGAGAAGAAGAACAAACAGTAACCATCATCAAATATATTGTGAGGTAATGAATTCTAGTTTAGTGTTTGAAGTTTGGATTTCAGCTGTTTCTGCCAGTTTTACTCATGTAAAGGGACTTACCCACACATGAACGGTTGTTTCCAGCCAACTGAAACCCAGGCTCACACTCACAGGAGAAAGAGCCAGGTGCGTTTACACAGCGATGCTGACAGTACCTGTATCTACACTCATCAATGTCTGCGAGGAGGGGACGAAAGAGAGGATGAAAGATTCTGAGGTTGCGTAGGGGAGAAGAGGAGAGGACGAAAGAGAGGATGTAAGATTCTGAGGTTGCGTAGGGGAGAAGAGGAGAGGAAGAAAGAGAGGATGTAAGATTCTGAGGTTGCGTAGGGGAGAAAAGGAGAGGACGAAAGAGAGGAAGTAAGATTCTGAGGTTGTGTAGGGGAGAAGAGGAGAGGAAGAAAGAGAGGAAGTAAGATTCTGAGGTTGTGTAGGGGAGAAGAGGAGAGGAAGAAAGAGAGGATGTAAGATTCTGAGGTTGCGTAGGGGAGAAAAGGAGAGGACGAAAGAGAGGAAGTAAGATTCTGAGGTTGTGTAGGGGAGAAGAGGAGAGGAAGAAAGAGAGGAAGTAAGATTCTGAGGTTGCGTAGGGGAAAAAGGAGAGGACGAAAGAGAGGAAGTAAGATTCTGAGGTTGCGTAGGGGAGAAAAGGAGAGGAAGAAAGAGAGGATGTAAGATTCTGAGGTTGCGTAGGGGAGAAAAGGAGAGGAAGAAAGAGAGGATGTAAGATTCTGAGGTTGTGTAGGGGAGAAAAGGAGAGGACGAAAGAGAGGAAGTAAGATTCTGAGGTTGTGTAGGGGAGAAGAGGAGAGGAAGAAAGAGAGGATGTAAGATTCTGAGGTTGTGTAGGGGAGAAAAGGAGAGGACGAAAGAGAGGAAGTAAGATTCTGAGGTTGTGTAGGGGAGAAGAGGAGAGGAAGAAAGAGAGGATGAAAGATTCTGAGGTTGCGTAGGGGAGAAAAGGAGAGGACGGAAAACAAACAAAGTAAAAAGCCTCAGAGGAATAAAGAAAGTGAAACGTGAGGTAGATAATGCTGTCTCACCCACACACTCAATACCAATTTTACTGTATCCATCTGGACACTGGCAGCTGTAGGTGCCCACAGTGTTAACGCACTGCTGGCTGGGCTGGCAGTCATGAAGATCGAGTACACACTCGTCCATGTCTGAAAACACACACACACACAGTGTAACCTTTGACTCAGTAGAACAAAGAGGGCAGGCGAGGTGTTCATAGTGAATCATTCCACCCTGATCCCTGTTCTTACTCACAGTGCTCCATAAAATAAACCAACACATACACACTCACACTGTCCCTTCTCCCACTCAACACTTATGGCCAGCCTTCCCAGTCTCTGTCCAGGCTTGTGACTCACCCAAACATCCCTCCCCTTGGACTCACCCACACAGCCCTCCCGCTGGCATCACCTACACAGCCTTCCCCCTTGGCCTTACCTACACAGCCCTCCCCTTGGGCCTTACCTACACAGCCCTCCCATTTGTCCTCACCTACACAGCCTTCCCCCAGGGTCTCACCTACACAGCCCTCCCATTTGGCCTCACCTACACAGCCTTCCCCCTGGGCCTCACCTACACAGCCCTCCCCTTGGGCCTTACCTGCACAGCCTTCTCCCTGGGCCTTACCTGCACAGCCCTCCCCCTGGGCCTCACATTCACAGCCCTCCCATTTGGCCTCACCTACACAGCCTTCCCCCTGGACTTCACCTACAGAGCACTCCCATTTGGCCTCACCTATACAGCCCTCCCATTTGGCCTCACCTACACAGCCCTCCCATTTGGCCTCACCCACACAGCCCTCCCCCTGGGCCTCACCTACACAGCCCTCCCATTTGGCCTCACCTACACAGCCCTCCCATTTGGCCTCACCTACACAGCCCTCCCATTTGGACTTACCTACACAGCCCTTCCATTTGGCCTCACCTACACAGCCCTCCCATTTGGCCTCACCTACACAGCCCTCCCATTTGGCCTCACCCACACAGCCCTCCCCCTGGGCCTTACCTACACAGCCCTCCCATTTGGCCTCACCTACACAGCCCTCCCCCTGGGCATCGTAGCCTACAGGACAGGGGCTGAAGGCCTCGTTGGACTCCACTGGCAGGATGGCCACTGATTGGCTGGATGGTTCAGGGGCGGTGATGACAGAGGCAGAGCGTGGGAGACACAGGTAACCACCATAGTGGTTAAAACACTTCATCTCCCCCTGGCAGGCCTCCACAATGGTCTGACACTCATTGATATCTGAGAGATGAGGTAAGAGAGAAAATGAGTGAAAGGCAAATTAAGGAGATGGAGAGAGCAAGAGATGAGGAGGAATGTGTGAAAGTGCAAACACGTGAGGAGTAAAAAAAACTCAAATGAGGGTTGGTGATGAATAGAACTGACAAAGGAAGCTTATTTACCATGATATTTTGGCTGTGACACCATCAGATCATAAGCACAGTGACATAACTTTCTCACACATCACTCTCTCTAACATTACAACCAAATTAATCCACCCACCTTTACAATGCTGACTCTCAATATCCCACTCATAACCATCTGTGCACTCCTGAGAGAGAGAGAGAGAGAGAGAGAGAGGTTGCAGTGTTGACTGTATGCACTAAAGTGCCAGAGCACGCATGCACATTTACAATATTAGAAGAGGGACTGACTCAGGTACATGGGGAATGAGCATTGTTATCGAGAGGTGTAAATGTTGCAGGGAGAGAGGCATAAAGTGGCTTTTAGAAGAGACAGAGTGAAAACTGAGGAATGAAAATGTAATAAGCAGGAAGAGGAGAAGTGAAGACTGACTCATCCTTACCGTGAGGCTGTCACCTTCAGGAGGAGATTGAGACTTTGTATGGTGGAAGAGGGACAAACTCACACACACACATAACAACACAAATGTTCTCCGCATACTACACATAAACACACACACAAACAAACAGAGAGCAGGTAGCAGACAGACAAACAAATGCTGTGGAGTCACTCGATCACAATCACACACATACACCTGAGTCAGTAGTACATAAATGTACGGGCAAAGACCAACAACACAGGGAGGGGAAGCAAAGTGATATTCCAGAATCTGTGACAAAGACAAGAGAGCGAGAGAGAAATTAAGTTTGACAATGGCACAAACAGTGATACTTAGTATTGGTATATCATGTGTGCATGTATCCCAGTTCAGACTGTGGATGGGTTGTTTTCCATGTGGTGACCTGAACACGACAGCATTATGTCAAATAGCTCCATTTAGGCCCATGCTTTTTTTATCCTGCGACACCAACGGTCACACTGGAAGACAGAGTAGACTGCCCCATGGTCTCATGCTTGAGTCATGTACTGCACAAGTAGAACAACGTGTGCTACTGGTCAAACGAGCACTTCAAAGAAAATGTGTCACACAATTATAATGGTTTGAATCGGTATTTCATAACTTGCCACATACCATGAAGTCCTCTGTTTCCACTTCAGTATAATGAGACTGAACCAGCATATCCAGTCACACGTGCTGATATTGGCAAATAACCACATCACCACTCTCTGAGAGATTAACGCAATTAGGCTGGCTCCAAGAGGGCTGTGAACTCCTTTCCTAAATTCCACACTACCATAGACTAATGGTGCCAGAGATATGACCTCAATGGCCTGGGAGGGCACAGGTGCAGGTATACAGACACCACATGAAGCTGTGCGTAACTGGATTCAGCTCACAGCTGTGCATAAGCTTTTATTAGTCCATGATACATTTTTCCAGAGGTTTTATTATTGTGCAATAATGTAAAACAGACTTGAGCTTAATATTAATCCATCCCAAAATCAAATGTGGAAATGTACACCTGTTTGTTGTGGCCATTCTTGTCCCTAAAGCCTGGCAGGTGACAAGATGAACAGATGAGCCTTCTCTTTCAGAAGGGTTTTAGTAGACAGATCTCTTTCCTGCAGTCAATGACCAAATGCGCCATCTAGTGTCCTCATGGATGGAACGTAGTTAAAAGTTGTCATCATTTCATAAAAATCTGCTGTTTCTATGTCAAACAGTTGTGTTATATTTCAGTCTTCTGAGATGTATATAAAGTGTAATATTGGGATGCAAACTCAAAATGTTATACATTTCAACATGGTACAGGTGTCTTCTTTTTGTTAAACCCATAACCATGTATGTGATGTGTACACTTTTGTTTCAAAGTAGATTTGTTTTAAGACTACCAAGAATCACTCTGTGTGATCCTGATTTAGCCCACTGCAGTAACAGGTTTTAAGAAGAGCTTATATTTAGCAATTGATCAATCATTTCAATAAAAGTTGCACTGCAGAACTACACAGTACATTTTATCCTCAAAGCCAAAAATAAAATGGCAGAAAACAACATAGTAGGATCTTTATTTGATCACCCTGTTGAAGGAGAAATTTCCTGCAATGCAGAACATGTTTAACTTGTAGTGTATTTGAGGTTTAAAATAGGCTTCTGAAGATTGTCATTTCCACTTCGAAATGTCAGACTTGATTTACAGAAAATGTATCAACCCTTGCAAAAGTGTCCATTAATTATAATTCACATAATAATTTACATTTCCTGTTTCTGCATGATTATTTTCCTGCTGTATCAAACTGGCTCAAATTAAGATCCTATATTTGTACTACAGCAGGTTCAAGGGAAAATTGAATGAAGAATGACGTTACAACCTACGGTTCTGTCTTTCTATGTAACGTATTGCATATTTGTTTTTACATTCTACATTCATAAATACAATAACATTTTAAAAATCTAATATTAAAACACATCAGACACAAATATAAAGGTAAATGCATTTTTTTTTTATCATACTCACTGATCAGTCTTCCTCTAGTCCTCAGTTCAGTTCACTTGTATAATGTTGTAAGTCCTTGACACCCTTACACAGTTTATGCTAACAGAAAATCTTCCTCAAGATGCAGGGCTATAGTACAGCTTCATGGGCTGTCTCTTCCTCACTTTCTCTCTCCTCTTTTTTCTTAGTGATTTACAGGTCCTGTCTTTTAGGTGTCTGTCCTACAAGTAGAGCAGTAGATTGCAGCAGTATGAAAATGTGTATGTGAAGCAGTGTGAAAGTGTGTTTGTGAAACAAAGTGTTTGGGGAGAAAAAAAGGGGGCTGAGCTAGAGAAAGGAAAGGGGGGAAGGACAGCCCATTCTTACCCCCTAAGCCACATCCTTGCTGCCCAGCCCTGAGCCTTATCCTCCTTCAGCCTCTTGTTTTGCCATGTCCTCTGTCTATTCCTCTCTCTATCTGGGATTCAAATTCCTGGTCTGCAGCATAAATTCAACATCCATTAATCAACCATGCAGGGACAATAGTGGCATGAAAAACCAACACTGCACTCTAGGGGAAAGGACATACCTGGATTCAATCAAACCCAGTCCTTAACTTATCATTCTTCCTCTGCTCCCTCTGTACCTCTGAGTGCCATCCATCCCTTCCCTCGCCTGCCCCCTCTTATTCTCCTTCTGACACAGTTGGATATTTACTGTCTGGGAAGAAGGGGGGCCCAGAGGAATGTGGAGACAAATTAACAAGCAGACACAAAGAAACAAGGTTTAACAGTTAAAGACTGCAGGCCACTGTTTCTCCAGCATACACACCAGTGTGCTCATGTTCAACATGAGAAATCCCTGTATTGCACCAGAGTGCAAATGCCTCTATTCAATCGAAAAGTGAGCTGATTCAAGGGCAAAGAAACTGTGATTCCATTCCCTAAGTCCAAGTTATCATTAGGAAAATGGGGACACTTTGTCAAGGGAATTTCCATGACCATTTGGCAGGATCGGGGCAGGACAGCTGTCCTAATGAAGGGGTTTTATAGGGCAGTAAAGTCTCAGTTCAGACCCGAATCCCCCTCTGAGACAACCCTGACCAACTGTAGCCCCCTTCTGCTAACCCACCCCCTTAAAACACACACACATGGACTACGACACACACACACACACACACACACAGACCCTCACATTTCCACAAACATATACCAAACAGCTGAAACATCTTTCTAAAACAAATATGTTTACTTCATTTAAGTCACAATTTACACATCAGAAAAGTATTCAGTTCATTCAGTATATTTACAGGGGGACGTGCTTGTTGCACCCTCGACAATTACTATGATTATTATTATTTGACCATGCTGGTCATTTACGAACATTTTAACATCTTGACCATGTTCTGTTATAATATCCACCCGGCACAGCCAGAAGAGGACTGGCCACCCCTCATAGCCTGGTTCCTCTCTAGGTTTCTTCCTAGGTTTTTGGCCTTTCTCAGGAGTTTTTCCTAGGGAGTTTTTCCCAGCCACCGTGCTTCTTTCACATGCATTGCTTGCTGTTTGGGGTTTTAGGCTGGGTTTCTGTACAGCACTTTGAGATTTCAGCTGATGTACGAAGGGCTATATAAATAAATTTGATTTGATTTGATTTGATTTGATTTGATTTGATTTGATTTGATTTGATTTTGATTTGATTTGACTGACTGAAGAGATAGAAGGAGATGGAGACAGATAGTTCATTTTGATCAGGGAGAGGTGGAGAAGTGGACTGCACTGGGCTGAGGTAGTTACGAAAAAATGCCAGAGGGAAGACAGATTCACAGTAAGATCAATACAGATCACAGGCGGCCGGTGGAACCTTAATTAGGGAGGATGGGCTATTAGTAATGGCTGGAACGGAATAAATGGAATGGTATCGAACACATCAAATAAATGGTTTCCACGTGTTTGATACAATTCTATTCACTCCGTTCCAGCCATTATTATGAGCCATCCTCCATTCAGCAGCCTCCTGTGATACAGCTCAATCAGGAGAGGAGGTCCAGACCAGGGATCTACCTATTCATGGTACATTTGGAGG
The DNA here is from genome assembly GCF_901001165.1 of Salmo trutta. NCBI lineage: Eukaryota > Metazoa > Chordata > Actinopteri > Salmoniformes > Salmonidae > Salmo > Salmo trutta. The sequence goes on from NC_042968.1 coordinate 78,299,330, forward strand.
ATACAGCTTTTGATGACGCCCATGTATCTGTCCCAAATCATCTGGTGCCTGAAGAGAGAAGAGATTAAGTATTACAACAACATTAATGACTGTATAAACACACACACACACACACACACACACACTAACCTGAACGTGCCAAGACAGTGAGCAGCATTGGTGTAGTGAGTGAGGAAGAGTGTGATCTCTGCCACTGTCCATCTATCATATCGACATGGCTCTATGAACTAGGAGAAGAGGAGGAGGACATAAGGCTGTTAGCTGAGATTTCTCAATCTTATCAGGACAGGGGAAAATAAACTTAGTCATAGGATGATAGTCAATATCAGGGCAGTAGACACAGAATCTATTCCACAGAAAGGTCCAACTGAATACTATACCAACAACATTTTACCAATAAAAGTACATCAGTACATTACCAGATATACTTCACAGCCATCTTTACGATCATGTCTAATTTGTTTCTACAATCTATAATGCCAAACAGCGGAATACACTACAACAAGTTTTAGAAATATCTTAAAAGAGGAATTGTCACATACAGTACCAGTCAAAAGTTTGGACACACCTACTCATTCAAGGGTTTTTCTTTATTTTTACTATTTTCTACATTGAATGAATAATAGTGAAAACATCAAAACTATGAAATAACACATATAGAATCATATAGTAAGCAAATAAGTGTTTAACAAATCAAAATATATTTTATATTTGAGATTCTTCAAAGTAGCCACCCTTTGCCTTGATGACAGCTTTGCACACTCTTGGCATTCTCTCAGCCAGCTTCATGAGGTAGTCACCTGGAATGGATTTATATTAACAGGTGTGCCTTCTTAAAAGTTCATTTGTGGAATTTCTTTCCTTCTTAATGCGTCTGAGCCAATCAGTTGTGTTGTGACAAGGTAAGGATGGTATACAGAAGATTGCCCTATTTGGTAAAACACCAAGTCCATATTATGGAAAGAACAGCTAAAATAAGCAAAGAGAAACGATAGTCCATCATTACTTTAAGACGTGAAGGTCAGTCAATCCAGAACATTTCAAGAACTTTGAACGTTTCTTCAAGTGCAGTCGCAAAAACCATCAAGCGCTATGATGAAGCTTGCTCTCATGAGGACCGCCACAGGAAAAGAAGACCCAGAGTTACCTCTGCTGCAGAGGATAAGTTCATTAGAGTTAACTGCACCTCAGATTGCAGCCCAAATAAATTCTTCACAGTTCAAGTAACAGACACATCTGAACATCAACTGTTCAGAGGAGACTGTGTGAATCAGGCCTTCATGGTCGAATTGCTGCAAATAAACCACTACTAAAGGACACCAATAAGAAGAAGAGACTTACTTGGGCCAAGAAACACGATCAATGGACATTAGACCGGTGGAAATCTGTCTTAAATTTGAGATTTTTGGTTCCAACCACCGTGTCTTTGTGAGACGCAGAGTAGGTGAACGGATGATCTCTGCATGTGTGGTTCCCCCGGTGAAGCATGGAGGAGGAGGTGTGATGGTGTGGGGGTGCTTTGCTGGTGACACTCAGTGATTTATTTAGAATTCAAGGCACACTTAACTAAGCATGGCTACCACAGCATTCTGCAGCAATACACCATCCCATCTGGTCTGCGCTTAGTGGGACTATCATTTCTATTTCAACAGGACAATGATCCAAAACACACCTCCAGGCTGTGTAAGGCCTATTTGACCAAGGAGAGTGATGGAGTGCTGCATCAGATGACCTGGCCTCCACAATCACCCGACCTCAACCCAATTGAGATGGTTTGGGATTAGTTGGACCGTAGAGTGAAGGAAAAGCAGCCAACAAGTGCTCAGCATATGTGGGAACTCCTTCAAGACTGTAGGGGCCTCCCAAGTGGCGCAGTGGTCTAAAGCACTGCATCACAATGCTAGCTGTGCCACTAGAGATCCTGCTTCGAGTCCAGGCTCTGTCGCAGCCGGCCGTGACCAGTAGACCCATGGAGCGGCGCACAATTGGCCCAGCATCGTCCGGTTTTGGGGAGGGTTTGGCCGGCAGGGATGTCCTTTTCCCATCATGCTCTAGCGACTCCTGTGGTGGGCTGGGCGCATGCACGCTGACGCGGTCGCCAGGTGTACGGTGCTTCCTCCGACACATTGGTGTGGCTGGCTTCCGGGTTAAGTGGGCATTGTGTCGAGAAGCAGTGCGGCTTGGTTGGGTCGTGTTTCGGAAAAGACGCATGGCTCTCGACCTTCGCCTCTCCCGAGTCCGTACGGGAGTTGCCGCAATGAGACAAGACTGTAACTACCAATTGGATACCACGAAATTGGGGAGGAAAAGGGCAAAAAAATATATATATAATAAAAAATGTAAAATATCATAGACTGTTGGAAAAGCATTCCTCATGAAGCTGGTTGAGAGAATGGCAAGAGTGTGTCATCAAGGCAAAGGGTGGCTACTTTAAATAATCTCAAATATAACATTTATTTTGATTTGTTTAACACTTTTTTGGTCACTACATGATTCCATATGTGTTATTTCATAGTTTTGATGTCTTCACTATTATTACACAATGTAGAAAATAGTAAAAATAAAGAAAAACCCTTGAATGAGTAGGTGTGTCCAAACATTTGACTGGTACTGTATGTCATAACACGTTCATTGGCTATTAGAGATGTACCTTCTCCACAAGGTCGATGAATAAATCTCTGACATCTTTGGTATGTGTAAGTTTAGATGCAAGGTTTATCAGGGCTCTAGAAAGATTCTGTGTTCAGAGAGAGAGAGAGTGAGGTAGGAAGAGAGAGTAAAAATACATTCTTACAACCTAACAGATTGAAATTCCTTCCATTTTGTCTTGTTTCAGTAGGGGGAGGGATGTGGGATGTTCATTTCATTCTGAATAGGAATCAAAGTCTGAAATGTTAGACTATTTGATACCTATTACACTAGTTTCATATAACTTTGATATATTTTACTGTAACTTATTAATTAATCATAATTTAGACACTTTGAATTGAAATTAACTATTATTTTTCATGCATTGGCAATATTGTACTTCACTGCTGGTTAAAAACAACTCCAACTCTGATAAGTGCATTTCTTAGTCTCTGTACACATTAATAGCAATTATCAGTTAGTTGCTCACTTTAAAGTTAACCTCCATCAACTTGTAGACTTTGATCTTTCCCCGCAGAGCAGCACACACCAGGCTAAGAGAGCGAGGAGAGGAGAGAAAAAGAGTCAAGAGGGGGACCAGCAAAGACATCAATGGCTGAATTGTTTTTAGAACTCTCAACATTAACCCACACAAGCATTTTCCTACACGTGTTTACACCCATCGTACATTTTATGTTGGTCCATCATGTCTTTGTCATTAACCAAAACCTTGAGATCTTTCAGTTCATGCAGAAACTCTTTCTCCAGGTCAACATCCATATCCTCCACCATGCTATCTGTGAAGAGAGAGGGGGAAAAGGAATGAGATATGGTGCTAGAAAGCCAAGTACATCCAGCGTTGATACCTCATAAAGCAGGGGTCTCCAACCTTTTTTTTAGCATGAGAGATACTTAAACATTTTTTTTTAAATGATGTTGTGAGCTACTCATTTTTCTCTAACTTAAAAAAAAAAAAAAAATCCTCATTTCCCCTGCAACTCTTTCCGGGGTCCTTATTTGTATTTTTTTTCATTTACCCTTTATTTATCTAGGCAAGTTAACTAGGATTTGAACCAGGGACTGTAGTGGCGCCTCTTACAGTGAGATGCAGTGCCTTAGACTGCTGTGCCGCTCGGGAGCCAATTGTACAAGAGAAAGTAGTGCACTATGTTCTCTGTCAAAATACCTGGTAAAATAATGGTTAACAAAAAACTCTAAGGGGGTCCCTATAAAATCTATTTTTTTCCCCCCAAATTCAGTTGTGTATTTTCCTGGTTTGGGATTTTTGGGGGTTTTCACTCTCAACATTACAATTGTTCATAGAGAAACAACGACATTGGATGTTCTGCATTGATGTCAATGCTTAAATCACAAGATAATACCATTTTGTGGGGGTCTTGAAGAAAAGTAACATATTTAGATTTGTGAGTCTAATTCCCCTTTAAATGCGCATCTGGCCCTTGTTCTGTACTACTGCTGCTCATTTCATGGCAGAATTTACAAATAATATACAGTACTTACTCATGACATACCTCTGCCAGGTAAGCCTATATCACAGTTAACATTTATTTGAGAAGGTTTTGGGTAAAGTATTTCTGTCCAACCACAAGATGGTTATCACATCAACTGGCTACTAGGGATGGGCATTTCGAGTCTTTTCTGTGAGCCGAACCATTTGGCTTCTTTCACTTAAAATAGCCATTCATTTGGCTCCCAAATAATTTGAAGCCTAAAACGTTGCCTAGCATCATGCCATATCGTGAAATGTGAGTTCAAATAAATGTTTACCTGACCAAATTATTAGATTGCCTGCAAAAAAAATGTAAGATAACATTTTACGCACTGAAAAAATGAGCGTGTACCACAATGAGGCTTTCTCCTCACTATAGTGTTATTGCACTGAGGAATTACCATCTTCAGAGAACGTTTTCAGAATTTATCTGCAGATAATCGATGTCTGGAGCTCAAATAGTAAAAGTATGCAAATCAGGGAGCCAAATTAACTTATTTTTCACATATGTGACTCGGCTTCTGGCGTTCACCAAAAAGAGCTGTTCAAAAAGAGCTGTTCGTGAACGAGCCATCACTACTGGCTACAAAAGGAGTGATAGACAAATGCCGGCACCACATAGACCTAAAGGGGCAATATTGATGGAAATGAATTGGCAGATATTGTGTTAGGTTTGGCTTTTTAAGCCAATAGTGACTAACCAGGGGTGGGATCATTTCTATGTTAGATAGTAGCTGGAAGCTTGCGGTGTCTGATAAGTTATGACAGTTTGCGGTGGAACACAGAATTGTTTGGCGAGCTACTCATAAGCTACTGGTAGCTTGCAATCGATCTGTTGTAGACCCCTGTCATAACGTAACTACTTCCACGGGCCAAATAAAACAGTTTTTGACAAGAGCTTTGGGTTCAAATAATTATTTCTACGATATGATTTTTTCCCCCCGGGACTGACTTCTTTGCATTGTGTACTACATTTAGCTGCATTGTGCCATCAGTGACTGGTCAAAGAGTTGCATCTTACCCACTGCTCCTATTGTCCAGTAACTGATGAGCTGGCCTGCACAGAAGGCAAAGTCTTGGAATGAGAGGTACTGTAGCTTCCTCTTTCCTGTCTCAAAGCGGCTATTTGCAAAAAACACAATGGCAGCATAGTCCCTGCAGGGATAGAGAAAAAAGTGAGAGGGAGGCACAGTAGGTTGGCAGGCCTGAACCCAAGCAAACTAACACAGGCAATTATCCTTTTTTCATCCATCATTCTATAAACCATTAAGTCAATTAGTCTACAAACAAAGACCCATGTATGCTATTCCCTGTGAATATATAAATATTACTAGAGCTATGGTTGACAGATCTCTTTCGCTACACTATTTCTGTTTCTCCTTCCTTACTCCTCCCACTCTGTTCTTGTATCCACCTTGCCAATGTGTCGGAGAGCAAGAAGTGACGCTGTATGTTCTCCACTAGTGGGCCCTTGAGCTCCTCCACCACTTTGAACACCCGCTTGAAATTGTCAAACTGGAGAAAAAGACAGTAAGACGGACAAAGGGACAGAGAGACAGACAGACAGAAACAGAGATGTGCTTCGTGTTGGTATGCTCTATATCCAATGGCTTTTGTATTTCTGATCATGACCTCACTATAAAAGCCCCACGGTTGGCAGGCAAATCCCTCTGCATGACAGTGCTTAAACTGGACAGATAATTCAATTACAGAGCAGTGCTGTCCAGGTAAGGTCCTGGCCTGTCCTTTTGCATTTAAGCTGCTCTTGAGTGACAGGTTCTTCTCAAGCTGGGAGTTGTGTGTTAATACAGTCAGGAGTCACGCTATATTAATGTAGCCGCTTCTCAATGAGTGTGGTGTTTGAGTTAGTCTCACCTGTCTCCTGCAGCTCTTCAGTGTGATCGCTGTTTTACAGCTGATGTCATCCAGGTCCTTTTTGGTCCCTTTGGAGAGCTTTTTCCCCAGCACCTCTCTGGCAAACACACTGTCAAATTCATAGTACCTGCAGAAAATAACAACACACTGGTTAGCTCTAAAACATGGGGAGGAAGGGCTAATACACACACACACACACACACAGTATTTGCATATGGTCCTGAGCAGTGGAGGTTCCTCAGAGAAAGAAGGGGAGGACCATCCTACTAAGTGAATTTCACAAAAATAAAAATAGAGAAACATAAAAGCTTTCCTTTTTGGATAAAACTATACTAAATATATTCCCACCTCATCAAATAACTGATTAAAACACATTGTTTTGCAATGAAGGTCTACAGTAGCCTCAACAGCACTCTCTGGGGTAGCACCATGGTGTAGCTGGAGGACAGCTAGTTGACTTCAATACAAACCCTAGGAGGCTCATGGTTCTCAGTAATTACACTACATGACCAAATGTATGTGGACACTTGCTTGTCGAACAACATCCAAAATCATGGGCATTAATATGGAGTTTGTCCCCCTTTGCTGCTATAACAGCCTCCACTCTTCTGGGAAGGCTTTCCACTACATGTTGGAACATTTATGGGGGACTTGCTTCCATTCAGCCACAAGAGCATTAGTAAGGTTGGACAGTGATGTTTGGTGATTAGGCCTGGCTTGCAGTCGGTGTTCCAATTCATCCCAAAGGTCCTCGATAGGATTGAGGTCAGGGCTCTGTGCAGGCCAGTCAAGTTCTTCCACACTGATCTCAACAAACCATTTCTGTATGAACCTTACTTTGTGCATGGGGGCATTGTCATGCTGAAACAGGAAAGGGCCTTCCCCAAACTGTTAGAAGCACAAAGTTGGAAGCACAAAATCATCTAGAATGTCATTGTATGCTGTAGCGTTAAGATTTCCCTTCACTGGAACTAAGGGGCCTAGCCCGAACTATGAAAAACAGCCCCAGACCATTATTCCTCCTCCACCAAACTTTACAGTTGGTACTATGCATTCTCCTGGCATCCACCGAACCCAGATTCGTCCGTCAGACTGCCAGATGGGGAAGCGTGATTCATCACTCCAGAGTACACGTTTCCACTGCTCCACAGTCCAATGGCAGCGAGCTTTACACCACTCCAGCCGACGCTTGGCATTGTGCATGGTAATCTTAGGCTTGTGTGCAGTTGCTTGGCCATTGAAACCCATTTCATGAAGCGCCTGATGAACAGTTCTTGTGCTGATGTTGCTTCCAGAGGCAGTTTGGAACTCGGTAGCCACCCGGCACAGCCAGAAGAGGACTGGCCACCCCTCATAGCCTGGTTCCTCTCTAGGTTTCTTCCTAGGTTTTGGCCTTTCTAGGGAGTTTTTCCTAGCCACCGTGCTTCTACACCTGCATTGCTTGCTGTTTGGGGTTTTGGCTGGGTTTCTGTACAGCACTTTGAGATATCAGCTGATGTAAGAAGGGCTATATAAATACATTTGATTTGATTTAGTGAGTGTTGCAACCGAGGACAGATGATTTTTACGCACTTCAGCACTCGGTGGTCCCGTTCTGTGAGCTTGTGTGGCCTACCACTTCACGACTGAACCGTTGTTGCTCCTCCACATTTCCACTTCACAATAACAGCACTTACAGCTGACGGGGCAGCTCTAGCAGGGCAAACATTTGATGAACTGACTTGCTGGAAAGGTGGTGTCCTATGACGGTGCCACGCTGAAAGACACTGAACTCTTCATTACGGGACATTCTACTGCCAATGTTTGTCTATGGAGATTGCATGGTTGTGTGCTCGATTTTATACACCTGTCATCAATGGGTATGGCTGAAATAGCCAAATCCACTAATTTGAAAGGGTGTCCACATACTTTTGTATATATAGTGTATGATGACATCCAGAGGATGTCCTCAAACCTATCAGAGCTCTTACAGCATGAACTGACATGTTGTCCATCCAATCAAAGGATCAGAGAATGAATCTAGTACTGAAAGCATAAGCTACAGCTAGCTAGAACTGCAGTGCATAAAATGTGGTGAGTAGTTGACTCAGAGAGAGAAATACAATAGATGAACAGTTTTGAACAAATTAATTTCTTAAACAATGAAGGACAAACAGGAGAGAGAGAAAGAAATAAAGAGAGCGAGGGAGGGAGAGATATACTGTAGCTATATTTTGTAGTGTTTTTTTCTTCTTCATTTACCTTTCACTTCCTTAGCTAATGCAGCAAATTTTGCCTACTCAACAACCTGACTCAAACAGAGAGGAATGCTATTTATGTTAGCTAGCTGGCTTAGGCTATCCAACACGGCAACTCTTCCAATCAAGGTAAGGTTTCGGTTTTATAAATGTATTTCCAACGGGGCCCGCCAGTGTAACTACTAAACTGCTAGCTATAACATTACACTGTACTGCGTGATTGTACACATGGATTGGATTGTGGATTAACTAATGTGTTAGTTCTAGTTTGTTGACTATAACGTTAATGTATTGACAACGATGTAGGCTGTGTAGCTTTTAGCGGACATGGTATGAAGGTTTGGCTTGGAGAGTTTTTTTGCACCTGGTCACAGACAGTTGTTGTGTTGTGCCCTAAAGTCCACAAGCGAAGGGAAAAGGTGAGAGGAGGAGAGTACATAGATGCGAGAATGAATTATACAACGAGCAAAGTGATGATGCTGTATGTGGCTGCTTTGAAAGTGAACTGTGTGTGCGGGTGATCAGGGGTGTATTCATTCCGCCGATTCTGTTGTAAAACATGTCTTAAATGGAAGGAAACAGAATGAAACTGGGAGGAAACTACCTGAATTTGTCCAATAACTGTTTAGACTAATGATTACACCCCAGATCAGCTAGAAGCAGTATTGAATGAGTCACTGTCTGTCACCTTGATTACTCTATGTGTCTCTCGACCTGTACACCTATGTGATAAACGTTAATTTGTAGGCTAGGTTGTAGCAACCTCATGATGGGTATAGGGAAAATGTTTGTATCATGTAGTAGCCTGAACCTATCAATGTTACTTACACTGAGCTGGGTGAATGGAATATGAATGACAGTCATATGCTGTAATACAAATATGGCCATGCTCATTAAAACAAATAATATACCCTAATCTTGAATGGCACCAACCACCACTGGCCCTCTGTCTATTTCTAAGTTTCCACACAAATTGCCCTTGGCTTTGGGAACAATAACAATTTATGGAATTGAACACACACCTTTCAATGAGAATTCTCTGGTTCTGGGCCGGGATCTGATACAGCAGCTGACTGCCCAGTTTGGTGGGGGAGTGTAAGAGACGCTCACACATCTGGAAGGTTCTAAACTGGTCCATGGTATCGCTGGTCAGCACCTCTGCATTTGCCTCATATTCCAATAATGCCCCCTCATCCATCCTCACCTTCACTGCATCACTCACTGTGGGAGAGCAAGGCAGAGATGGGAGAGAGACAATAGGATGTAGATGATGTCACGGTCTGGTCATTGTCATTCTATTGTGTAGGCATCTGTGATTTCAAAACAAATAGGTAATATTCATACAGAAAAATCAATACATTCCTCTGTCACACAGTGTCACCACAGCCATGTCATTCCAAAGTCTCAACAAAATAGGATAGAGACAAACCTGTGAGGCCGTCCAACCAAAGCTGATAGACTTCCATATCCATGATAGTTGTGTTCCCCACAAACACATCCAGTTCCATAGACATCTTGTAGGCTAATGAGGAACCAAAAAGATTGCAGAGAGTTAATTTAAGAACGACTATGTCGAGTAGTTAAAAAGAGTAGTCTACACACAATCAGAATGATCTTGGTAGCCTTTTATATCTACAGAGCACCGGGTAACCTGGCGGTTAGAGCGTTGGGCCAGTAACCTAAAAGTCACTGGTTTGAATACCCGAGCCGACAAGATGAAAAATCTGTCAATGTGCCCTTGAGCAAGGCACTTAACCCTAATTTGCTCCAGGGGTGCCGTACAACTATGGCTGACCCTGGAAAAGAACACATTTTACTGCACTCATCCGGTGTATGTGACAATAAAAAAAATATATATACATTATGCCTCACTACTGATAGACTGCAAAGTGGATCCACTGAGGGTCATGTTTCTAGGTGAAGCTGGCACAGATGACCCATTTAAAAGGGTAGTCACACCGGGTCACTATATTGTGCCATTATGTAACATAGCCATTTTAGGGATAACAAATAATTATACTTTACCTTTAACTATTGTTATGTATCTGTCAAGTCGAGGGGAAACCGTAGCCAGCAAATATATTGCACCAGGCACCGTTTGGGTAAACAGCATCTGCAAACGCGTATTATTTATTGCGCAGTTAAAACGTTGGGTTCTGCAAAGAATTAGAGTAAAAACAGCGTATCGAATTTGCATAGACCTGCATTCAATAGAACACTAAACACTGCTTAAAAACGCTATCCTTATTGTAAAATAAAAAATAAAAGCGAAACGACAGATGGGGTCGCTGACAAGTAAATTGTATCTCCTCTCAAAATCCACAACAGAAAGCGCAACTTTGTTTCTCTTTGCTGGATATCTATAGAGAATAGCACATTGGATACAAGGCACTTTACTGCCATCTACTGCTGTGGAGAAATAGTTTTTTTCGGGGGTGGGTTTGTACTGTTTTCTAGCTAAATATCACTGGACGAGTTATTTGAAGGGAAGTCTTTATCGCACGCAATATGACGGGCACTGCCCATTGTCCTGAAATTGACACATTTATGGAACGTTCCATGGTTTTGAAATTAGCAAAATGCTGGGGCTGTCCATGGTGCTGAAATCAGCAACGTTCCTATGTAAACAGTTCGAGGTGGGAGTGTCTACTGCATGGGAGATAAGGTAGTGGGTTGAGAAGGCGGTCTAGGCCAATATTTATAGTTGTTCCATTATATTTGCCTAAACTAAACACTCTATGAGTACGATATATTTCTTAGGTGACTTGAGCTGGTTTGTTCCACAAATCTGTATGCGCATTGTTTCCTCTGTCCAAATATTACTGCGCGTTTATCTTTCTGTGGACTGGACTTGAGCGCCACCCTGGCGAAAGTGAGAAAATACAGTGTATTTTTACATCAACATTAGCCTACTGGTGACGAATTATGTTCTTAACTGGCCATTTTTAAGAGCCATTTTATTACGCGCTTCAGAAGAGGCATCGATACAAATCGCATAAAACGCTACATAAAACGCTCGTTTCACTTCGAATCGTGAAAATGACAATGGCAGAGGCAATGTGGGCAAAGGCTTGTTTTGCAAGACATACTCGGTAGCGTTGACGATCAGGGCACCACAATTTAAATCATCATTTTGTAAGCATTCCATTACCTATTTTATTACTGTTTATTTTATTCCAAATTGCCATATTTTCCATGCATAGTCGTTGAGCCGCACTCGCATGACACAAAATGTGCAGCAACAGCGAGATTGACAACCGAGAGCTCTCTAAAATGTCCGACGAGGATTTGATGTCATTCTCCAAAAAAGACATCTTGGCCAGGTTACGCCAAGAGGAGGCCAACAAGATGACAGCCCTTATACAGCGAGGGCGGTTAATTAAAGAGGTTAATAAACAACTGCAGGAGCATTTACTTGAAATCAGGGAACTCAAAGTAGTCAATAATAGGCTTCAAGAGGAGAACCAAGAACTGCGAGAACTATGTAGTTTCCTGGATGATGACAGAATGAAAATAAAAACGCTTTCCCGAGAGTGGCAACTTTTTGGACACAACGCAGCCAAAGTGATGCGCGAGGACGTGGGTGGACATCTGAAGAAGTTGGCTGATTTGGAACGAGTGCAAGATGGATTGGTAAAGGAGAATTTCGATCTCAAGGAACTGTGTGTTGTTCTGGAGGAGGGTTGTGTCAGCAGAGGTGATTCCAGTCCTGGCGGGTCATCCGAGTTGAGTTTACAGTATTTTGTGGCCCGGGACTTTGGAGACGGAAGTTCCAGCGCTGGGAGCATCGGTAGTCCAGATCCTCTTCTAGTCTGTTCCCCCGATGAATGAGATGGTATCAACAAACTTCTTCTATCAAATATAAAATATGTTGTTAATCTCACCTCAGGTCACATAAAAGGGGAATGGGTCGTTTTTATAGTCTATGTTATAGATTTCTAGCAAAATATCACAGGCCACGTTCTTATCGCGCATTGAATATGACGGAAGCTGACCATGGTGCTGAAATAAGCAACATACTGTACATCCGACATGGGAATGCTTTATCTCGAACTGTTTTATATTGACTGTTGATGGGAATTTGTATTCTTCAGTTCTCTTTTATTAGTTTGCATGGCACATGTTCAATCTTCCCTTGCAGTTTTCCGTATTGTTCTTCACACAAATAGTGTTTATTTTCCCTCCATTCATTCAATATCACTTTTCTCTCTGAATATGAAAGCATTATCTATCCTATCCTTGGAGCTGGTTAGCCTTTTCTAAGTCGTGTCTGTGCCCCTTATAGCATGTCATAGTATTTGTAATACAAAACAAACGAATTGTCCAAAACTTTATTGTAAATGTGAAAACCCTATTGTTTTTAGCCTGTTTTGATTAAAAGATGACAATAATGATCTGTAACAGCTTGTTGTTTTTACATGACCCCTATTTGGGTAGATTAGAAGCAATAATGCATGATGGTGATGTTTTGAAAAACCCAACTCCCAGTCTCCCAGTTGTAAGACTTTCTTAGGATGAAGTGGATGAAGGAGGCATTCATTATTGATCCAGGATCAACTTCAGGTGCAAGGTCTAGGCCAATACATGCAAGATATTGGGCCTGTTCAACATTGCAGCTGACTCTGCAGGTGACTGCCGACTGTTTGATCTACAAATGACCATGCATCATAAATAACTACTCATTATTATTTGTAGATCATTCAGTATGTTCAGTGACAGCTGTTGGAGGTGGAGTAAACGATGTGGAGTGGAGATTGCACTCAAAAGGGAGATGGGGGCAACTGCAGTAACTCCTCAATCTCAATGGGGATTGAGGGCAACTAGTCACTCCACCCGGTCTCAGTGAGGGGGGTGTGTGGGGAACTGAGCCAGGAGAGATTATCTAATGTTATATCAAACTCATAGCCAAGTCAAATATGTATGCCTTTTAAGATCTACACACTGAATAAGGCTGCAAAGCCTTTATGCAATATATTTTTGAGTGTGGATCCATCACACCTTTTTGCTAAAATCATCTACTATCAGATGCAGATTTTAGTTACAGTTACAACAATCTTCATCCCAGAGTAAAAATATTGACTGAAAATGTGTATTTTTGGTTTGGAGGTAGTGGATAGTGTTGAAAATGGTCCACTTCAATGCACTGGAAACATATACATACACACTACTCAAAAAAATAAAGGGAACACTTAAACAAAACATCCTAGATCTGAATGAAAGAAATAATCTTATTAAATACTTTCTTCTTTACATAGTTGAATGTGCTGACAACAAAATCACACAAAAAGAATCAATGGAAATTCAATTTATCAACCCATGGTGGTCTGGATTTGGAGTCACACTCAAAATTAAAGTGGAAAACCACACTACAGGCTGATCCAACTTTGATGTAATGTCCTTAAAACAAGTCAAAATGAGGATCAGTAGTGTGTGTGGCCTCCACGTGCCTGTATGACCTCCCTACAACGCCTGGGCATGCTCCTGATGAGGTGGCGGATGGTCTCCTGAGGGATCTCCTCCCAGACCTGGACTAAAGCATCCGCCAACTCCTGGACAGTCTGTGGTACAACGTGGCGTTGGTGGATGGAGCGAGACATGATGTCCCAGATGTGCTCAATTGGATTCAGGTCTGAGAAACGGGCGGGCCAGTCCATAGCATCAATGCCTTCCTTTTGCAGGAACTGCTGACACACTCCAGCCACATGAGGTCTAGCATTGTCTTGCATTAGGAGGAACCCAGGGCCAACCGCACCAGCATATGGTCTCACAAGGGGTCTGAGGATCTCATCTCGGTACCTAATGGCAGTCAGGCTACCTCTCCAGACTCTGTCACGTCTGTCACGTGCTCAGTGTGAACCTGCTTTCATCTGTGAAGAGCACAGGGCGCCAGTGGCGAATTTGCCAATCTTGGTGTTCTCTGGCAAATGCCAAACGTCCTGCACGGTGTTGGGCTGTAAGCACAACCCCCACCTGTGGACGTTGGGCCCTCATACCACCCTCATGGAGTCTGTTTCTGACCGTTTGAGCAGACACATGCACATTTGTGGCCTGCTGGAGGTCATTTTGCAGGGCTCTGGCAGTGCTTCTCCTGCTCCTCCTTGCACAAAGGCGGAGGTAGCGGTCCTGCTGCTGGGTTGTTGCCCTCCTACGGCCTCCTCCATGTCTCCTGATGTACTGGCCTGTCTCCTGGTAGCGCCTCCATGCTCTGGACACTACGCTGACAGACACAGCAAACCTTCTTGCCACAGCTCGCATTGATGTGCCATCCTGGATGAGCTGCACTACCTGAGCCACTTGTGTGGGTTGTAGACTCCGTCTCATGGTACCACTAGAGTGAAAGCACCGCCAGCATTCAAAAGTGACCAAAACATCAGCCAGGAAGCATAGGGACTGAGAAGTGGTCTGTGGTCTCCACCTGCAGAACCACTCCTTTATTGGGAGTGTCTTGCTAATTGCCTATAATTTCCACCTGTTTTCTATTCCATTTACACAACAGCATGTGAAATGTATTGTCAATCAGTGTTGGTTCCTAAGTGGACAGTTTGATTTTACAGAAGTGTGATTGACTTGGAGTTACATTGTGTTGTTTAAGTGTTCCCTTTATTTTTTTGAGCAGTGTATATATATTTTTTTACATCTACACAGTTTTTTATGAATATCCATATCTTATTTGTTGTCAAATTAATTACAAAAAGCCAACAAAGATTTTGTAAACTTAATGGTTTATGTTTAGAACTTTAGCCAACAGATTGTTGAATTGATTCCAATCAACCCCATTGTACTGACACAATGTTGCATTGACAATGGGGGACAAGTCACATTGTTATCTTGACACACCTAGAATAATCGATATGCCCCAACTGTAACATCAAACAGTTTGGGATTATTCAGTGTGCCTTCTCTGTCCAAAAGAAAGTAGAACTTGTGATCTTTCACCCTGAGGGGAATGAAAGTAGGAGACTCTTGTCTGTGGGCGTAACAGGCCACTTGTGACAAGGGTACAGTAATTCTCTGTCCCTTGTTTGGTCCCAGGGGTGACTGTGTCGACACGGTGACCATCCCACCCCCCTTATGTAGAATCACCTGGCTGACAGAACGCCGGCAGAACAGAGCACCAAGTCCCATGATCCCTCCACCTAAGAGAGAGAAAAGTATTAATACAATCACACACAGGTGCCTCAACTCATAATACTGCCAGTCTTCTGCACATTCAATTCTGACACTATAATGCCACATACCAATAACAAGGCATGCCAGTGTGAATCCATATCTCCAAGCATTAGATCCCAGGTTCATATCGAAACTCCAAAGTCCAGCCAAGCCAGTAGTGGAGACATGTCTCCCACCAGAACCACTTCCACCAGTGTCTCGAAGACCAGTAAAGGCGAAGTGGGCCAGGTATGTCCAGAAAAGAAACTGACCACCACAGAAGACTGCTAAGAGGCGAAAGAACCTTGTTCGGTCGTGCTCAAACAGAATCACGTCTTTTGCAACTGCTGTCGATGTAGAAAGAGGCACCTGTTGGTGCAGTTTCTTCATAACATGAAAGTACCGTTTTTGTGTGTTCACTCTTGAGCGGATTGATAACAGACCAAAACACAACGTATCTGTTGCCCATATAGCACCCTCTCTCCCCAAACTGTATGCTACTCTTATACGGCTACATAGGTGGCCATTGCTCATGCCAGTGCATGTCGACGATGGTGAATGTGATGGATGGCTCAAGATCTCTCTCGGTGTCACTTCGCTAAGGTTCCGCAATCGCGAAACGTTTGATAATCGATGACGTGCAAGACTAGACCAACACTTCGATATACCGCTAAACAAATACTGCAATCCCATTATTCTTACTGTCAGTTTTTTATGGAACCCTTGGATTTGTTTTCAATCAGAACATAGCTGGACACAAGCTACATAACTCGTTTGCAGGACGACGCCATGTTTAGATGTCTACGGAGACAGCAGTGGCACAAAAAGTAACGTCGTGGCGAGCAAGCATGATAGCTTCAAAGATGGTGGATACATAAAGATGCCTTACTCAGGCCGTTTACCGTTGAAAAAATTGTCACAGTTCCGGTCTACTTAAGGGGTGGTTCTCCCATTCACACCAATGCAATAGCTGCTGGGTCTGGTCTACTTAGTTCATTGACTGTATATAAGAGCCAGAAAAAATGGACTGAGGTGTTATCGCTTCCTCTTCCGTCTCTGATAGCGGTCTCATCGATAGGCCTACTGGTAAATTAGGCCATATCAGGCCTAATATATCAGGCCTTTGTCGTGAACAATCTTATATATCAACACAGCGAATTTAAAAGAATGTATTGTTTTATAGCAACAATTATCATCCCTTCATTTTATCCACAGAAAATGTGTCACAAAGCTATAGTCTTGCTCATCTCACTCAGTAGACTAGCCCAATGTATGGATGTGTGGAAAAACTGGTGTTGCTATAAGACAACGAATGAACACCTCCCGTAGTCACTCTCCTTCTCCTTCTCTCTCAAGTCAATTAAAAAAGCCATTATTGGCATGGGAAACATATGTTCACATTGTCAAAGAAAGTAAAATCGATAATAAACAATTGTGAAATAAACAATCCGAACTGAACAGTAAAGATTACACTCACAAAAGTTTCAAAATAATAGAGACATTTCAAATGTTATAATATGGCTATTTATAGTGTAACAATGTACAAATAAATATGGGTTGTATTTACAAGGGTGTTTGTGCTTCACTTGTTGCCATTTTATTGCTGCTGTGATGGCACACTGTGGTATTTCACCTAGTAGTTTATCCTCTCTCTCTCTCTCTCTCTCTCTCTCTCTCTCTTTCTCTCTCTCTTCCTCTTCCTCTTTTTTACTCGCTTTGCTCTGGTTTGAGTCTGTCGTTTATATTGCACAGCAAATACTCGTCTGTCTTGGTCTAGATTAGAACGAAATGCACTAATGGCCATATATGGAGATATAGATGCCGCGAACCGCAGGGTGTGCACGAGGCGCGCATAGGCCCTACTGCCGTTCGTTTCCTTATTTGGAAGTGAGTTTAGCCAACCTTCTCATTGCGAATGAATGACTGATGTATCGGAGAGAGAGACACGTCAGTCCCTGTGTCTGTCAAAAATGCATACAGTAAATTGATTGTAAGAGACAAGTTGGATTGGACATACTTTTTAAAAGCTGATTTAATGCGCGCAAACTTTTCTTTTCACCATATAGATCATTAGGGATTTCAAAAAGTATGTTCTTAATATAGTCTAGAGACGTAGCTATAAAGCTCAGTTTTCTTCTATAACGTTATTATACTCTATTCTATATGGACATTGAGTGTTACAGTCTAGATCTGTAGTTTAGCCTACTGAACGTCGTTCAAGTGCATACTGTGATTGTGTCAGTGTGTGTTCGGGGGAGGGTTATAATGAAAATACAATTCCCATAATACTTTGGGTTGACACTTGCTCCCTTTGTTCTGATGCCCGTCAGGCGCGTGTCCGCCGCTCAAGTGTGAGCTCAACAAGAAGAACGAACATTTCATTTTCGACTCAGACGCTGATACACGAAAGACCCAACCATGGTAATGTTACTTTTATGGTTCAAATAACTAATTTCGTTATCCTACATATACAACCCACAGTAGTTGTTTTGGGGAGGGGTAGTTAGCTACTTGGCCCGCTGATTATAAAATTAAGTTATTTATTTCCCCACCATAGTTTTACAGTCGATGAACATTGTCCACCTTGCTAGCTAGCTAACAGCCCACATTTGGTAACTAACTGTTTAACTTGGCTAACCTGCCTCAACAATTAGCATTTAACTAAACCGCCATTTGTCATTTATGGTCAGAGTTAACTAGGTATCACCTGGCCCCTCGGGATTTCCACTCAACCATGACCTAACAGTATCACTAGTATTAGCTAAGCTAACTCGGCCTCTTGCTAACCGGATGGCTAAATTAGCTAGCCAACTAGTTAGTATACGTAGTTAACTGTGCCATCTGAAGTCATCTAGCTATGTTAGCAAACGAACGGTACGCTATCCACCATTGGTGTTGATTGGAATTGACAATTGCTTTAACGTGACAATTGTATGTTTGAGTAAGACGGTGCTAGACGAGTGTCGGATAGGCTAACGCCTCACCCGCTAACATTTACTGCCAGCTAGCTAGTACCGGTAGCTAACGTTACCTCCCGTTCCAGCCGACCCCACCCTTAACTGCAAGTACAAGGAAGTGTGCCGTCAAAGCTTGCTAGCTACCTGGTAATGTTCGTAGATTATGACATGTCAATGGATTTTGTTCAATGGTATCTTATTGTTGACTGCGTATGTTTACTTTATCAATTTCGGCGACAGTTGTTGAGAATGATTATTGAGAATTGGTTAGCAGTTCCATCAAACTAGGAAGCCATGGCATTGAACCCTGACACAATTTCCTTCTCCCTTGACTTGCGCTGACAACGGCACGCCAGTGTGTTTCTAACACTCGAGTATGGGTTTCTGCTTCAGCACACCCACCATAAGAGTGAATGTACCAAGCGCTGTAACCACTGCTTTGGGGAAGTGGAAATGCAACAACTTCCCAATGCAAACACACTGTTCGTTTGCTAGTGGACATCCTGTTTCATATGCCAGGGTGTCAACCCACTCTGGGTGACATTTCACTTCCTTATGTTAAAAAATAAATGTTATCAAGACAAATGTAATTCTACATGTTCTGAATCGTTCAGTGGGGTATTTCTCTAACATATAATTAACATAAAAGTGCATCAGATTATAAGCACCGAGCTCTGTTTACAGAGCGGTGCAGCTTTATTGAAAAAACGTTTGACCATTTTGTGGTTGGTCACAAATAGAAAAATTAGCATGACACTAGCTGAATTAAATGTAAAAGGATTTCGGGTATGCACAGTGCTCTGTTGACATTTCGGAGATACGGTTTTCAAGAAGCCTTCGAAAAATACACGAACTTCTCGTTAATATGAACAAGCATATACTAAAATCTCTCAATCGATATCTGTCTTACCTCTTATTGTTTTATGACTAACAGATTTAAGAAAGATAACGAGTTCAATGGTAAACCTGTCAGGTAGCCTTAATTCTCACTCAGCATCCAGTCTGGCTAGCACGATGCTTTTCCCCCCTGATTTATTACCACTTTTTTTTCTCTGGCCTCCATTGATTTAGTTGCCATAATTTTGACCATCTTGTAAGGGTAATAACTCCCAATACATTTTGAATGGATTATGATAAGATACATGAGGTTTGGAACATTGTTTTTTTCAGAGGATTATCTACAACATTTTATCCATTGGTCAAAATATGTTTTTGATGGGACACTCTACATATGGTCTTAGTTTAGTGTATTCTTTCCACCTTGGTTATAACAACATTCTAGCTGGTTAGCTGCAAGCAACCAGATCATCTTCATACCACTGGAAATGGAACTGAAATGTATTTTCTTGAGATTAATATTCTCTTTTCAAAGTTTTCCCTGGCTCTTTTTAGAGATTGTTTTGGAATGCAAGTGGATGATTGTGAAAATGTAGACTATGTTTCGCTTAGTCAGTTTGTCCAAGGTATTGATTTCAGGAACAGTAACTGCACCCTCTGCTGTCTTTCTGTTTGCTTGATGAATAATTATCTTTTGTTCTGACACAACCCTCTGAGTTTTTTGTTTGTTTGACTTGTCTTTTGCAATTTTGAGGGAAAAAATAGAGTTCTTTTGGCACTCAACATCCTTACTTGTATTTCAATAATTCAAGGACTGTCCTGACTAACAATTGTTCCAAATGTTTTCTTTTAACTGTAAAGTCCACTCCTCTGAACAGTGCAAGTGTGAAATGATTATAGTGATTTATCAACATCCTTATCCCAGTGTGCCCACTAACAGTGTTTGCTTAATGATTAGTTGACAGGCTGAAGATATCAGCAATCGTTTAGTCTGGAAAAACAAGCCATTTAAAGCCCTGCAAACTGTTTTAAACTTCAGTCCAAACATGCAGACCAAAGCTGAGAGATCGCATTCATTAACCTCTTGGGTACATGATGCATTCAACTGTTTTTCTCCTCTTAGGCTTCTGGGGTGACAGTGACTGATGAAGTTATTACAGTCTTCAATGAGATGAAGGTCCGTAAGGCCCAGGCGAACGAGGATGAGAAGAAGAAGAGGAAGAAGGCAGTGCTGTTCTGTCTGAGCGAGGACAAAAAGCACATTGTCCTTGAAGCAGGTAAAGAGATTCTGACTGGTGATGTGGGTACCACCATCGCAGACCCTTACCTGCACTTTGTCAAGATGCTGCCTGCAGACGACTGTCGCTACGCTCTCTATGACGCAACCTATGAGACCAAGGAGACCAAGAAGGAGGACCTTGTCTTCATCTTCTGGTGAGTGTCAACTGTTAAGCACTGGGTTTAAGTCCATTTAATTTGATTACAACTAGTCAATTCTGCTGATATAAAGACCGAATATTTTCTGTTTCCTTTTTATCTCAGGGCCCCAGAAGGTGCTCCACTGAAGAGCAAAATGATCTACGCCAGCTCAAAGGATGCCATTAAGAAGAAATTCACAGGTGAGCTTAACTTTTTAGGTTGAAAAAAAATCTACCTGTGACGATGATTAGGGTGCTTTCATTTGTTTCGTTTTTTTTCTCACATTTGACCACTTTGCTAATTTCTAGGTATCAAGCATGAATGGCAAGTTAATGGTTTGGAGGACATCAAAGATCGGCGCACCTTAGCAGAGAAGCTTGGAGGCTCATCAGTGGTCACCCTTGAAGGTGGGCCTGTATAAATCCACTCTGTCAACTGAGGCCTACAGGGAAAGAAAAAAACAGAATTTAAGTCCCAGGTGTATGGCTGTTCATTCCAGAATGAGAAGGAATTGGGTGAGGGGGTTTTACAAATAAGATGGGGTGGAGGGTGTCTTGTTGTGGGGAGAAAGATCAAGTATGCTATTTCATGGTTTAAAATTGTGGTTATCATTCCACTTCTCACAATGAAGAACAAACATAGACAAGTCTCAATTTGTGATGAAGGATTATGACAAAATAGATGAAGATTTGTGTCAACATTTCCAAGATTGTCCTTGCAATTTCCAAACTAATGAAGAACAAAATGTGGTTTACACAATGAAATCATTAAGGATGATATTTTTTAAACAGATGAGGACTGGGTATGTCTCTTGTATGATGGTGTATGGATTAGGCAGAGCAAAGAGAAACTTGAGTGAAAAATCTAAGTTTATTGGTCACACAAACAGTTTAGCAGATGTCATAGCGGTGCAGCAAAAATACTTGTTACTAGCTCCCAACAATGCAGTTGTTGTGGGTAAACTTGTCAATTTATGCACTTTGTTCACACCTCATTTATTTGATGGTAATTCCTCTATTGACAAATTTGTTGTTCTTTAGCATATCAGTAGTTAAAACTAGGTTTATTTTCCAATATGCTTCCCGTACAAGTAGAATTCAAAAACGTAACATTATTCCAGGAAGTTATTATTTCTAAGACCTTTCAGCAAACAAATGCTGTGTACAAAAATGCATTCCTTTTTTCTTGATGAAATTTCAGAACAGCTTAAACATAAATTGGTTGAGGGTTTAACAAGATGGAGTCAGGGGTATGTAGTAATGTTGGTGGCTCCAGTTGGAAGAAGCCTATGAGAGAAAGTAAAGCGTGGATGGATATATTGTGGGTGTTTTTGTCTCCTTATGTCTAAATAAAGAAAATGCACTTACATTTACTAGCGTTGGCTGTTGCATTTTTTCCCTATGGTTAATTGTCCATTCCTGCATGCCTTTTTATATTACTTAAACCCTGATATAGCATGTTTGTAGATACATAAGTATACTTACACTTATTAGCCTATTCATAATGTGCATATTTTACATTTGACAGCACAATATAGCCAAAGCTAAGTGGAGGCGAAGCGCACGGGCATACAATTTTCAGCATAAGTGTCAGGTCCACACTTTCTTGGTTCTGTCCCGTTTCTGCACGTAGACCCTTGCCATGGAAGTAGTTGGTTGTGAAACGTGGGCGATGTGCAAGGCTCGTCAGACTGTTGAAGAAGCGGGATTTGCTCACAGAACTTATATCGGGAGTTAAATGACTACAATATTGCCACGGCAACAAATTCAAACGTAGGCCTTTTAGAAAATGGTGCGCGTTTATGTCCCTACTCGGTGACGTCAGCGCTAACCGTCGACGATTAAATGTGCAGGTGAAAACGGGAATAAACATGACCAAACGCGCGAGGAGGAGGGTGAACGAAATTATCTGCCAATCATAATTTCTAAATGGTGGGATGAGGATCTATTTACGCCTACGGATAAATAGCGTGCTATCGCACTTGACAGACCAGAGCTGCATCGTCAGGAGGTACATTGTGACTTAATGTACAGTATTTCCTCATCTTTCTTCCCCGCTGGATGGTCCATGTTGGAGCCTGGAGCTACTGTAGATAACAGCAATACATTAGCAATAAACCAACATACGGTGAATTAACGGACACCCGAGAAACTACACATGAAACGGGTTTTTGCCATGTCCCGCGGTCGTCGTGTGACAAGAACCGCAGGACAGGATCGAATCAAGCCGTTGGGGCAATGCTAGGAGCTGTGTTAATAACCTGGCAAGGGGAATACTTGATACCCGAAGACGTTTGCTTTCGGAGAATCGAATTCAGACATGGGGCTTGAGTTGTCATGCGGGGCGGTCCGGACACTGGACCCCCTGATCGTGGGAGTCTCGGATAGATCCCGATGCTCACGGTCAAATCGTAGCTTGTGAGGAACGAAAGAATGCCTGCGGTGACCGTGACCGGAGAAGCGCCCTTACTGAACGGGGGCAGAAGAGAAGAGGTAGTAGAGCATTGGCTAGGTTGTTTGGGGTGTGGGGGTGGGGGGGGGGGGTAAGTGCGCGCGTGCGTAATTGTTGTTTTGGCTGCTACTGAATGGCCTAGGCTACTATATACAGGCTAATAAAATGACAATGTTAATACCCATATAGAATGTGCGCTTGCAATGATATTATCCATATATTTAGATCTGCACTGCATGGTGAGCTCAAGCTCCGTTTTCACTCTTCTGTAACCAGAGGAGCTCACTCAGTTATCCACTCACTAACCAACATGTTGAGCACAAACATAACTCTGCGTCTCTGGTGCGTCCGAGTTTGATCAGAGGAACGCTGGTCTTTACAATAGGCTACGAGAGACCAGTCACGTATTTTTTTATTGCGTGTATACTACAAGGTTACTAGAAGTCACCTCTCACTAATGGACGGACGCAACTGCATTGCAGTCGAACTGGAGGTGAACGATTTAGCTCCCCCTCATCTATTTGCCTGGGCTGAGATATGAATGCCACATACAATTACTGACACGATAACAACATTCATTATTAAATAATTCCTCATGATTAGGAGACATCTTCTTTCGGGATTACTTATTAGAATGAACTGTACAGCACCAGGGTACATTATAGTCTAAGATCACTGTTCTGTCTGAGTAGTAGCCTAAACGTCCAAGGACTCTTATGTTAGAGTCCTCAGTTGCTGAGCTGTAAACTCAGCTCTTATGTTACAGAGAGATCAATAAAAAGAAGAGAGACAGATTGGCCAAGCACCAGAGAGCACTATTGAGTTTTTATGTTTGTGTTATACTGACACAACCATATCTACTGTTAAGTCGGCCTATTTCCATAAGTTACATGTCATAATGGCCTATTTTCCCATGAGCGTGGTTGGTATGTGCACATAATGATATCTGTGTGTCCTGTCAGGCAAAATCAGCACACCTCTGTGTGTTAATGTTTATTTCTGAGGTTGCTTTTCTACGTGGGCGGCCTCTGTGTTCCCTTGAATGTTGTGGGGTTTGAGAGAAGTAAGACAGATGTGCAGGCAGAACTGTAAGCCTGCCATCTCTACTTTCTCTCATCCTCTGAGTTTGCCGTTCATCTCAAAGTGAAGGTAAGACAGTGGAAGACAGGCTCCAACACACATAAAAACAAAGAAGGGAGGGAGATCTGTAGTATCATTACAGTTTGGACACTGGTTGAAGAAAACCTGCTTGGGTCAACCCACATAGAGCTGTGTGTCTTGTCTTCTGTTGTGTTTGCAGCCATCAATGGTCAGATTTCTTCCACGTACTTTGAGAATAATTGTACTCTTATGTAGTAAGGACTTGCATACTACAGGCTGACCTACTTGAATTTATACACACACAAACTCACATTATGTTTCCGCCTGCCTCTGTGAGAGGCATTCCCGATAAAACTGTCTCCCAGACCGGTAGTTCTTAGGCTTGATAAATAATTAACACTGGTTGAGTAAGACTGAAATGCTCTTTAGATACCTACTTAAACATACTATCCATCTCTCTCTGTCTGTTGTTGCATCAGAATAGGTTACATTTAGTTGGATTTGTTTCTATAACAAAAATACACTCCTTTACTCTGTCCCCCTTCTTTATTCATCTTCCCTGTACCATTATTCATTTAGGCAAACTTGCTCTGATAGTTGATAGGTGAAATATGTTGTCCTTGTCCTTATGACAGTAAGAAGGAGCACAAACAAATCTTCTACTGTGTGTGAAACTGAAGCAGTTTTTTCCATTCTTCTTTCAGCAACAGTTTTACACCCAAAGTAGTTTTACAGTGCTAATGTCAATACGGAGTGGGAAGAAAAGCGATCAAGTGGGAGGGAAAAAGCACAGTGGAAGAAACATGATGCTCCTAGTAAACTACCCATACCTCTCTTTCTCTTCATCTCTTCCTCTCTAATGGCCTTTAAGTGGGGGATGAGTACAGAGTTAGCCCATCATCATTAATATAGACACACACACAAATGTAATAAATGAGCAATTGAGGCACTTGGCTTTAGGTTTACGGTGAACTTAAATGGTCTCCCTTTTGACTCAGCGTGCTCCCTTGTCCTTGTGATGCAGGCACAATTAAATCCCGGCACCTCTGCCAACAGGAACACACCTCCTCACAGCTACCGTTTGGACAGCAGCCTGCCTTTTAGCAAAACAAACCTTCCCTGCAAGGTCACTGTCATGGCTGTGAGAGGCCCATTTGACTACATCAAAAGTGAAGCAGATAGATACTCTGATCTCAGGGCCCGTATCCACAAAGCATCTCAGAATAGAAGTGCTGATCAAGTATCTGTCCATATAATCTTATTCATTATGAGACTCTTTGTGGATATGGGCCCACCTCTTATCTATCTCTTTTTTTTGTTTTCCTTTTGGTTCGTTTTCTATGCTCTGTGTGGCCAAGAGTGACCCTGTCCATGTGCATCTCCCTATGGGAAGCAGGGATGGCCACAGTACCACTAACTTCCACTGGCAACAGAGAGCTGAATGCACTCTCTTTCTCTCTTGATGAGGTCTAAAAGCATCAACCTCTTCCAATGCCCACTAAAACCAAGTGTTTAAAATGGGCTTCATGGTTTGGGTTTCACTCTGCCAGGAAATGTGTTCATGCCTCCAGAGACTGGAATGTTCCATCTCTGGAAGAGAAGGGGAGCAAGAGAGGAGACAACATTGATGTTTATTAATGTTGTTTTGACATTAAGGCCATGGTGTGATTGATGCCCAATTGTCTGTATTCTTATGGAATACACTTAATATATGTTCTGTTTTTTCTGTTTCTGTTTCTTGCAGAAAAATCCAGTTTTAACACCGTTTCCTTTCCTTGTCTTTCTGCCTCCTGTTGTATGTCCTTCAATCCTGTTCCTCTCCTTTTTATCACCCCTCATACGTTCCATTACGCGTGATGTTTTATTATTGTTAAAACCCCATCCCCACTACTTAAACAATCATTTATCCAATGTCCTGTCCACCCTCACATCACTCCCTTTACCCAGATTTCAACCTGTGCTCCTGATCCCATCACGCAAACTCTGCTACCTTACTCCCATTTATATATCTAACAGAATTTCTACTTGTATTTGTGCCTGATCCTCCATCCCCCTCCATCATCTGCTTTACCTTGTCTCTTATCCCTTCCCCCCTGTAGCAGCGTCCCTGTAAACAGTCCCTTCCTGGGTCCCTATGCCGAGAGTCCCACTGGAAGTGCCTGCTCCTCACACTTCTGATGTTCGGCTGTTTCGCCACGCTGGGATGGTGCTCTTTTTACCGCGTCACTGTCATGGCTGCCGATGAACACGGCCTCTACTACGGCGGCCGCGCCCGCCTCTACCATGACAGCCCCTGCTCCAACGGCTACGTCTACATCCCGGTGGCCTTCCTGATCATGCTGTATCTGGTCTACCTGGTGGAGTGCTGGCACTGCTTCTCTAAAACATCCTCTCTGGCCAGGGTGAGGATCAGCAAGGTGTACAACAGGGTCCAGAGGCTGCAGCAGGCCATGCCCTGTATCTGGTGGAAGGCCATCAGCTATCACTATGTGAGAAGGACACGGCAGGTGACTCGATACCGCAATGGTGATGCTTACACCACCACACAGGTGTACCATGAGCGGGTCAACACACACACAGCCAGCTCTGAATTTGACTATACCCGACATGGTGTAAAGGACGTATCCAAGGAGCTGCTTGGCCTTCTGGAGCACCCGGCTGTACGCCTTCGTTTCACCAAGTGCTTCAGCTTTGCCAGTGCCCATGCCGAGGCTGCCTACCTCACCCAGCGTGCACGCTTCTTCGCAGAGAACGAGGGTCTGGATGACTACATGGAGGCACGGGAGGGCATGCATCTGAAGAACGTGGACTTCCGTGAGCACATGCTAGCCTTTCCTGACCCTGCGTGGCCGCCCTGGTTCTCTCGTCGGCGCATGTATTGGCTGATCTCAGCCCTGATGTTGTCCTGGCCACTACGTGTGGTGTCAGAGTACCGTACTGCGTATGTCCACTATCATGTGGAGAAGCTGTTTGGTGAGAACGAGGAAGTCAATGACAATGACAGCACTGAGATGGGCAACTACCGCTCAGGCCAGGAGAATGGGCAACGCGGTGGCCCCAGATTACGTGTCATATCGAGGGTCAACACTGTGGACATCAC
This sequence comes from Salmo trutta, assembly GCF_901001165.1. NCBI lineage: Eukaryota > Metazoa > Chordata > Actinopteri > Salmoniformes > Salmonidae > Salmo > Salmo trutta. The sequence goes on from NC_042968.1 coordinate 78,326,594, forward strand.
TGAACTGGAGTGGCACATTCGCTGCAACCAGCAGATGGTGCCCAGTTACTCCGAGGCCTTGCTGATGGATCTGAACACCAACAACACAACATCTTCGCCCTCTGCGTTTACCGGGGCAACGCGTGTCCCTATGAGGCGGAACTCTAGCTACGTCCTCCAGAGCTGCCCCCGCTGTCGCAGGTCCACCAGCAGCTCCTCGCTCCCCTCGCGAGTCAGGGGGAACGTGGCGATGGGGGCGGGCTCTTTGACATATGGGACAGTGGGAAGGATGGGAGGAGGAAGGCTAGCCCTCAGCCGCAGTGGATTCTCTCTTGGCCGTTTGCACACGGTGCGGCAGGCCTGCCTGTTTCACTCCCGGAGCCTTGGTGCGGGGATGGGGAGTAGAGTGGATGAAGGTGGTGGGTTTCTGGGACTGGGCCTCCGCCGGGCTAACGAAGAGAGCAGAGGGGTCCTGGAGGGAGAAGGATTTGAAGAGGATGAGAATAGTCTGCAGCTAGAGGAGGATAGAGAGCAGGAACTAGAGAGAGTGAGGGCTGAGATCATGCAGGGAGTGGCCTGTGTGACAGAGAGACCACCAGCTTATCAGGAAGCTCTCCACTTGCCTGTGTTGATCGTCCATGGTGAGGAGAGCTGCCATGGAGGGGAGGACCTTGACGCAGGATAGTCACTATGATTGGCTAGGGTGATGGAGAGTAGATAAGCAAATCTGCTCAGGATGATGCAAGAAATTAATGAGAGGAGGGCAAAGGAGAGGAAAATAGGGAAGGAAGAAAAATAAGTGGCAATATGGAAAGGATTGGTAAGGAAGGATAAAGAAAACATGGAAAAATCCTAGTTTCCAGACCTGTGACAAAGGACTACTGCAAAATGTGTAGGGAAACCAAACTATTGTGTCACGGTAGATTAAATTACAATTATGTAGTTTCTCTTGCTTAAGAGTGTGTAATATGTGTATCCCATTGTCCACAATGAACAACAATCGCTTTGTATCATTGTTCATCAATGTATGAAATGTATGTTCATGAATGTATGGATGTTTCAATGAGCTGCTGAGTTAGCGCTTAACGTCAGGAGTAGTAGTAGTCCAACAAGCTATTAGATTAATTCAAGGGGCACTGTATATTGTGTAAACTTACATAACTCCTGGGTGGAAGTGGAGCAGAACTCTCATGCCAATGAAATCAAAAAACGATTACCATTACACAAAGAGACTATAGTAATCCGATTTTATATTACTTTTAGATGTAAAACAAATAATACATTTGATCAAGGCACTGAAGTGATGCGGCTTATGTCACCTACTCACCTTCCTCTTGAGATAATGCAGATCCAAGCGGCCAACAATATTGTCCACGATATGACATCACAGATATAGTGAATAATGTTTTAAGAGTTAAGTGCACATATGGGTATGTTTGAGCAGAGATGCAGTAGTTGCTAAAAATCTAGCTACTTTATGAGAAACTTTATGATTTTATAAAAATGCAGAACAGTATACATTAACACAAAGGATTGTTTGTGTATGACCCACAAGGCCTTAAAAAGGCATGTCCTTGTTGCTCAGCCTTGTGACTCCCTGTCAGCCAAAAACACGCATTTGCCCCCTCACAGACAACAGGAATGTGGAGAAAGACACTCACTTTTTAAACCTAACATGGATATGGGGAACAGGAGATGGAATATGATAAGATAGAGTTATGGAGAGAGCAATTGTCCCATTTTATGTTTGTAAGATAAATCCCTTTATTCATCCAAAATGCCTCTTAGCAATTTGGCCTTAACTATGATTCTAAAGGGGTTCTCCCCACGTCTCAGTTCTGCCCACTGTTGTAGTTATACATCATGGTCAAGTATGGATATGATGCAGTAGAGTACATATCCACCCCCCCCCCCCCCACCCCCCCACTCAGCTGATGCCATTAGGATGGGATCGATGCTCGGAAGCCTTGGGCTCAAAGCCAAAACGGGTTATTAGGAATTAGAGCAAAATTCATAACACAATATTTATTTCAAGAAATGTATTATCTGCCTTTATGTAGATAATCAAACAACATGCAGACAGCACATAGTTGACATAACACACAGCATATTTAGCTCAAACACAACTTCCCAGAATTACAGAAAGACACGCCCATACAAAGACTGACAGCCAGGCGAAATAGCATGTCAGGACTTCCACTTCTATACATCAGCATATTCACATGTCATAGTAGGTGCACATTATTAAGCACAAATAGACCATCTTAATAACAGTAAAAGGATCCATGGATGTGAATGTGGACCTACTTTTCAAATAATGGCCATGTTAACATTCATAAGTACTGTATGAAGGTATTGACATGGTGACTTGTCCCACCAACACTTTAAAACCACTCCTTATCGTGAAAAGACTGCTGTATGTTCCCATTCTGTTGTATCTAATGTGTTACCAATACAAATTCAAATTGTTGAGTGTCAAGTACAGTAATTGTTTGAAATTGCATTAGGCCTGTAACTGTTAGGTCACGTTGTTGTTACCAGTGTTCTTGTAACTACATATTGTAACCAGATTCATAAAATCATTTTGTAAAGAATTAGAAGTGTTGGTTTTGGTTCTCAGTACATCCATGCATGACTGTCTGCATGCAAGCAAAGTCTCACTCTCCCTCCAACCCTAAGCTGGTTTTAAAGGAGGGCTAAGCACCCGTCACATTTCATATGACAAATGAGTCTGCACATCAACTGCATGGGAATCTACCAGTAATTGTTAAGTAGAGGTCAAAAACAACAACATTTGAGTGAAGAGGAGAGAAGAAACTGCTGCAGCACATTGCATTTGCAGATGTGAAACGTTTCTCACTGTGGTAAGTGGCCCTTCCAAGAAATGTCTGTAGACATACACTATTAGGAGTTTATATAAATCAGAGCAAAATGTTTAAACACTTACAGCAAAATGTTGTACTATGCAGTTATGCAAGAACGTTGGTAACCACAATGTAATTATAATCCAATAACTGCAGGTAGTTACACTGAAATATTGTATATTGTCACATACGTGTTATCCACAAATTACTTGTTGGCTTCCCTTATACTGTTTTACATCTATGTCTCCATATGTCATTTTGTTGTTCAGAATGTGGCTGAGTGGTGAAAATGTGTTGCCTGTTGTTGATAGCACTGTAGGTGAGAGATAAGCTCCATGGTAAGCTACTTGCAGTTGTCTCAGGGGCCGATGAATCAGACTGATGCTGCCACCATGAACATTTCAGTCTTTATTAACATTTACAGAAGGGTGGCTAATATCTTATCAAGTGGTTTTAAGATAGTGTTGATTCACTAGGGTACACCTCAGTGCAAATCCATGTCAGATGGTTTATGCTGTGCTTGGTGTTAATGCCAGACTAGTGTGTGTTTTGTGCCCCATTTGTACTGTAATATTTCACTTTTCACTTTCCCCCAGTCCATAAAATGTCTCAGGAGCAGGTGGATTCTGTTGTGAGGAATATGGAGATCCTGTTGGTGGAGGCAGCGCGGCTTAGGACCCAATGCAAGGCGCAGAGCACCCAGCTGGCCCTGGTGAGGTCACCTCAGCTGAGGGAGGAGGGCCAGGGCCTGCAGATTAAAGCAGTACAGCTAGACATATCCAACATACGCAGGCAGCTGGAGCAGCTCCTGGACACCAAGGCCCCATTGAAGCAAAAGAAAGACAAGCTCGCAAACTCAGCAAGCAATTGTATAAGATGGAGAGAAAGAGAGTGCTTGAAGAAAAGGGCAGAGAGGAGAGGGATGGATGGATGGTGAAAGGAGGCAGAGAATGATGAAGTGGTTGGTACTGAAGACTGTGTAGTTAATGCCATTTATAAAGGTTGTGATGGATTGAATTTTTCAATTGCAAACTTTTTTCACATAAAATGTAAAATTGTAACTCATTCAATACTAGAAAATAACTAGTAATGATCTGTACTTAATAATAATCAAATAAAGATTATGACAATTATTTTTTTAAATGTGTGTGTATATATATATATATATATATACATACATACATACATACATACATACATACAGTGGGGGGAAAAAGTATTTGATCCCCTGCTGATTTTGTACGTTTGCCCACTGACAAAGAAATGATCAGTCTATAATTTTAATTGTAGGTTTATTTGAACAGTGAGAGACAGAATAACAACAAAAAAATCCTGAAAAACGCATGTCAAAAATGTTATAAAATGATTTGCATTCTATTGAGGGAAATAAGTATTTGACCCCTCTGCAAAACATGACTTAGTACTTGGTGGCAAAACCCTTGTTGGCAATCACAGGGGTCAGACATTTCTTGTAGTTGGCCACCAGGTTTGCACACATCTCAGGAGGGATTTTGTCCCACTCCTCTTTGCAGATCTTCTCCAAGTCATTAAGGTTTCGAGGCTGACATTTGGCAACTCGAACCTTCAGCTCCCTCCACAGATTTTCTATGGGATTAAGGTCTGGAGACTGGCTAGGCCACTCCAGGACCTTAATGTGCTTCTTCTTGAGCCACTCCTTTGTTGCCTTGGCCGTGTGTTTTGGGTCATTGTCATGCTGGAATACCCATCCACGACCCATTTTCAATGCCCTGGCTGAGGGAAGGAGGTTCTCACCCAAGATTTGACGGTGCATGGCCCCGTCCATCGTCCCTTTGATGCGGTGAAGTTGTCCTGTCCCCTTAGCAGAAAAACACCCCCAAAGCATCATGTTTCCACCTCCAAGTTTGACGGTGGAGATGGTGTTCTTGGGGTCATAGGCAGCATTCCTCCTCCTCGTCCAAACATGGCGAGTTGAGTTGATGCCAAAGAGCTCCATTTTGGTCTCATCTGACCACAACACTTTCACCCAGTTGTCCTCTGAATCATTCAGATGTTCATTGGCAAACTTCAGACGGGCATGTATATGTGCTTTCTTGAGCAGGGGGACCTTGCGGGCGCTGCAGGATTTCAGTCCATCACGGCGTAGTGTGTTACCAATTGTTTTCTTGGTGACTATGGTCCCAGCTGCCTTGAGATCATTGACAAGATCCTCCCATGTAGTTCTGGGCTGATTCCTCACCGTTCTCATGATCATTGCAACCCCACGAGGTGAGATCTTGCATGGAGCCCCAGGCCGAGGGAGATTAACAGTTCTTTTGTGTTTCTTCCATTTGCGAATAATTGCACCAAATGTTGTCACCTTCTCACCAAGCTGCTTGGCGATGGTCTTGTAGCCCATTCCAGCCTTGTGTAGGTCTACAATCTTGTCCCTGACATCCTTGGAGAGCTCTTTGGTCTTGGCCATGGTGGAGAGTTTGGAATCTGATTGATTGATTGCTTCTGTGGACAGGTGTCTTATTTACAGGTAACAAGCTGCGGTTAGGACCACTCCCTTTAAGAGTGTGCTCCTAATCTCAGCTCGTTACCTGTATAAAAGTCACCTGGGAGCCAGAAATCTTTCTGATTGAGAGGGGGTCAAATACTTATTTCCCTCATTAAAACGCAAATTAATTTATAACATTTTTGACATGCATTTTTCTGGATATTTTTGTTGTTATTCTGTCTCGCACTGTTCAAATAAACCTACCATTAAAATTATAGACTGATCCTTTCTTTATCAGTGGGCAAACGTACAAAATCAGCAGGGGATCAAATACTTTATATGTAGAAGATACACTTCACATGAAATGTTTTGTCTTTCACAGATGTACATATCAGTACAGTATAATTTAAACAGGTCATCCTATATAACAGGAAGGGACTGAATTGTGTAACTAATTGATTTAAGTATACAAAAATGGAAGAGGTTACTTCCAAAGTTAATTGTACTTCCCACTATTCCATAGTGAAAACACGTAGTTAGGTTGCCCCATTGATGACCAAAACATCCTGTTTTACAAGCCCCTGTTATTTGATCTTGGGCCAATAATAGGTTCTTGCATGCAGGGAACTGGATCCAAAGACACATAATGGCACCCATCGGGCTATAGGTTAGGTCAGTGGGGTCAGACAGGTCGGTGGAAGAAGGGTTCTGTTTCAGACGTGCTCCATTCTGACCCTGACCTCTGATGTTTCTGGACAAACACCACCGCCACGATCAGCACCCAGAAGAAGAAGTTCACCCACACAGACTTCTGGGAAAGAACGAAATAGAGGACAGATGAAGAATACAATATATGGCTTTAAATAAAAATGTCAATACAAGGGACATAAAAAAAGTATCTGTGGTCTAATAAGGCAACAGCGTTTTGATGTGTCTTATCATGATATGGATAGTGTCAGGGCAGACCTCTGCATTATACACGCCTGTGTAGAACTGATTCCCATCGTAGAGACTGACCCAGGTTGTATGGTCTGCATCACGACTGAAATTAAAGAAGTCCTCCAGATGTAAAAGAACAGCATAAAATATTTCACATTTCATATACAGTATGAGGGACAAGAGGGCACTGAGCACAGAGGTGATATGGGAGAAGACGGAAAAACAAGGCAGCCATCTCACCTGGTAATTGGAGGGTACGCTTTGAAGGGCAGACAGAAAGAGGCGGTCCCTGACACCGCCAGTAAGAACAATATCTTCACACACACTCCCAGAGTAACATTCAGCCACAGTCTTTCCCTGGGGGTGCAGGATAGGAGCTAGGTAAAGAAATACAGTCAAAATCAAATCAACAACAAACAAGTAATTTCTGTTGATGCCACACTATTTGGGCATGGAAATCGATATTATTTACACAATTGCTGGGCCATACAGTTGAACCTCTCACCTCTTGACCTTCTCTTCCACACAGCTGGTGTAGAGCCAGATGGCCACAGATACAGAGATGGCTTACACAAAGTAGCAGAGGGAGAGATGGCTGGGGCTCTCCAGGACCAGGCCAAATGTGTTGTACTCAACAGTCCCATAAAGAATGCATTGGCCTGTTAAGTGGCCCTGAATGACATACACATTTTACAGATGCATTCAGTAAAACTATATAGTTTATTCTACAGTATGGAATTGAAATAATTGTATGCATGTTCCACAACCTAAAACTACACAGTCTGTCACACACGGGCCTCACTGTCTCCTGGCCTGGATAGGGAGCCTAATTCAACTTCAATGAAATGCTTTAGAAATTACATTCTTTAATTCATGTGCACAAATGAATAGTTCTATTCTTTTAGGACATTAGATGATTATCTTATGGTGCCACTGGGCCATGTGACAACAGGAAGATCTATGAATGTAGAACACATTTTTCTCAACACTTAATTTCAAACAGGCATTGTCATCTGTACTGTCAATGGTGCATTTAGGTGAAGTCAACTAAGACATCAAAATAATGTATTCCCTGAATTAAAAAGTCACATGATGATCTCTACTGATTTTCTCATTATTTGCTCCTATGGTTAGTCCCCATGTTTTGGGTTGTGTTATAAACTCTGAGAAAAAAATCTGGAAAATACAACATAATACTGTCTGGCAGAAAAGTTATTGAAAATCTGATAAAATCTTAATAAACTATTGGATGTAGCACCCAAAAGTTTAACCCATTGTTGAGAGGGTGATAAAAACATATTAAGTAGTCTCAATACCCAGCAGCTGTCCACTAGTAGCCTTGTGTCCATTTGAAAGTGGAAGTAGTGTGGCAGCGGACAATAGCCTGTCAGGCTATAGTTGCAGTCGGAAGTTTACATACACCTTAGCCAAATACATTTAAACTCAGTTTTTGATCATTCCTGACATTTAATCCGAGTAAAAATTCCCTGTCTTAGGTCAGTTAGGATGACCACTTTATTTTAAGAATGTGAAATGTCAGAATAATAGTAGAGAGAATGATTTTGTTCAGCTTTTATTTCTTTCATCACATTCCCAATGGGTCAGAAGTTTACATACACTCAATTAGTATTTGGTAGCATTGCCTTTAAATTCTTTAACTTGGGTCAAACATTTCAGGTAGCCTTCCACAAGCTTCCCACAATAAGTTGAGTGAATTTTGGCCCATTCCTCCTGACAGAGCTGGTGTAACTGAGTCAGGTTTGTAGGCCTCCTTGCTCGCACACGCTTTTTCAGTTCTGCCCACAAATGTTCTATAGGATTGAGGTCAGGGCTTTGTGCTAGCCACTCCAATACCTTGACGTTGTTGTCCTTAAGCCATTTTGCCACAACTTTGAAAGTATGCTTGGGGTCATTGTCCATTTGGAAGACCCATTTGCGACCAAGCCTTAACTTCCTGACTGATATCTTGAGATGTTGCTTCAATATATCCACATAAGTTTCCTTCCTCATCAGCCATCTATTTTGTGAAGTGCACCAGTCCCTCCTACAGCAAAGCACCCCCACAACATGCTGCCACCCCCATGCTTCACGGTTGGGATGGTGTTCTTCGGCTTGCAAGCCTCCCCATTTTTCCTCCAACATAATGATGGTCATTATGGCCAAACAGTTCTATTTTTGTTTCATCAGACCAGAGGACATTTCTCCAAAAAGTATGATCTTTGTCCCCATGTGCAGTTACAAACCGTAGTATGGCTTTTTTATGGCATTTTTTGAGCAGTGGCTTCTTCCTTGCTGAGTGGCCTTTCAGGTTATGTCGATATAGGACTCGTTTTACTGTGGATATATATACTTTTGTACCTGTTTCCTCCAGCATCTTCACAAGGTCCTTTGCTGTTGTTCTGGAATTGATTTGCACTTTTCGCACCAAAGTTCGTTCATCTCTAGAAGACAGAACGCGTCTCCTTCCTGAGCGGTATGATGGCTGCGTGGTCTCATGGTGTTTATACTTGGGTACTATTGTTTGTACAGATGAACGTGGTACCTTCAGGTGTTTGGAAATTGCTCCCAAGGATGAACCAGACTTGTGGAGGTCTTCAAAACATTTTCTGGGGTCTTGGCTGATTTCTTTTATTTTCCCATGATGTCAATCAAAGATGCGCTGAGTTTGAATGTAGGCTTTGAAATACATCCACAGGTACACCTCCAATTGACTCAAATTATGTCAATTAGCCTATCAGGAGCTTCTAAAGCCATGACATAATTTTCTGGAATTTTCCAAGCTGTTTAAAGGCACAGTCAACTTAGTGTATGTAAACTTCTGACCCACTGGAATTGTGACACAGTGAATTATAAGTGAAATAATCTGTCTGTAAACAATTGTTGGAAAATGTACTTGTGTCATTCACGAAGTAGATGTCCTAACCGACTTTCCAAAACTATAGTTTGTTAACAAGAAATTTGTGGAGTGGTTAAAAAACAGTTTTAATGACTTTAACCTAAGTGTATGTAAACTTCCGACTTATTTTATATTGTTCAATGTTATAACGGGATAAAAAAAAATGATGCTATCAAGTTGGTTCATTAGTGTTCTCAAGTTTAGAATGTCCCATATGCAGTTGAAAGATCCGACATTTCAATCATGAATGCGTCATACCTGGGTGATTGTCAGTGAGGCAGCAAACGTTATTCCACAGATGAAACAGCCTGCGTAAAGTACGAGCTACAAAACGAGCAGCCTCGGCAACGCCATCATGAACCTCTGCAAACCCATCCTATGATACCCATCGAGGACACCTATAATTGGTTGATTGTAAGATTGAAATGGAATACTTAAATTGGGCCTCTATGTGAGACAAAATAAATGGCCACATAATGGCGCTGTGTAACCTGTAGCCATATAACCGGAGCCCTAAATAGGTCTGTATAACTATCCACACAAACCAGTAGGTCTGTGCACTACTCCATTACACTGATGATGGCACAGGCAACCTTATTTGAATCACTTGATTTCAATCACATGATTGAGATTATGACAGTGGTGGAAAAAGTACCCTATTGTCATACTTGAGTAAAAGTATACATACCTTAATAGAAAATGACTCAATTAAAAGGTAAAGTCACCTAGTAAAATACTACTTGAATAAAAGTCTAAAAGTATTTTATTTTAAATATACTTAACTATTAAAAGCAAAAGTATAAATCCTTTCAAATTCCTTATATTAAGCAAACCAAACTGCACAATGTTCTTGTTTTTTGTTGTTGCCAGGGGCACACCAACACTCAGACATAATTTACAAACTTAGCATTTTAGTTTAGTGAGTCCACCAGATCAGAGGCCATAGGGATGACCGGGGATGTTCCCTTGATAAGTGTGTGAATTGGACCATTTTACTGTTCTGCTAAGCATTCAACATACAAGGAGTACTTTTGGGTGTCATGGAAAATGTTTTGAAGAAAAATTACATTATTTTCTTTTGGAATGTAATGAAGTAAAAGTAAAAAGTTGTCAAAAATATCAATTGTAAAGTAAAGTACAGATACCCCCAAAAACTACCTAAGTAGTACTTTAAAGTATTTTTACTGAAGTACTAATCTTCTCAGTAATCAGCATAGTTTCCCTCTAACCCTAATCCAGTTCAGAATTCCATGCACAGAAATGCAAAGCCAACTTTTTGGATCTTGTATTGTTCTCCTCTGAGACGGAAAACTGTGTGTGTGTCTGTGTGTGCATAGACGCTTAATTTTATCTCCAGTCTTACTGACAGTTGTGGCTGCTTCACGTGATGTATTGTTGTCTCTACCTTCTTGCCCTTTGTGCTGTTGTCTGTGCCCAATAATGTTTGTACCATGTTTTGTGCTGCTACCATGTTGTGTTGCTACCATGTTGTCATATTGTGTTTATACCATGCTGTGTTGCTATGTTGTTGTCTTAGGTCTCTCTTTATGTAGTGTTGTGGGGTCTCTCTTGTCGTGATGTGTGTTTTGTCCTATATTTTTGTTTTATTGTTTAATGGCCTTTTGGTAGGCCGCCATTGTAAATAAGAATTTGTTCTTAACCGACTTGCCTAGTTTAATAAAGGTTAAATAAAAATAAAGAAATAAAAATGTCAGTAGTGGTCCTCTTACTCTGGTGGTTTGTGATTAAAGGAGTGTGAAGAAGAAGTGTTCCTAAGTGATAACAGAACATTTAACAGCAGATGGTTTTTTTGCTGATTTGCTAAACGGAGTTACTGTTTAACTACTGTTTTAAGCTATTCCTTTTAATCCCAATAATGTTTTCATCAAATAAAATTGTATAAATACACCTTGACTTGACATACAAATGTTCTGGTTTACACAATGTAGCCTGAACCTGAGAGACCTGGAGGTGGATGTCTCAGAAATGTAATATCCTCTGTGCAGCACAATAATGAAAGGAACAAATAACAGGAGATCAATAGTTATGAAATGGGCAGATGGGAAACGTCTGGCTTAAAGCCAGATAAATGTGTGTCTGACTGTAATATCAAACCAATAATTCACCAGGTTGAGCAATCTGCTTGAATCAGATAAGTAAACGTTTTATGAAATGTTTGATTCAGTGGGGTTTTGTGCATTCTGTAACCTATCGCAGTCCTGTCAAGCTGGATAAGTGCAGGTTAAGCTGACTGAAAAAAAGATTTTAGCTTAACAGAGAACCATCTTACTTAATCCAAAGCCTTTAACACTGCTCTTGATTTGATCACAGTGTACTTCCATTAAATGTAATTACTGATCTGACCAATCATCATAGTCCTTTGATGAAGGACATCGATCATACTTCCATTGTTCTCTACTGTGCTCATTAATCGCAACTCTTGCGTAGAAGATTGTAGGCCAGGCCCACCCCTCTCTTAGACCTTTTCAGGAAAACATGTTGATCTTCCATCCTACAGCGTGTGTTTTTCAGGGAGGGCCTAAGGACACAAAGTGCTCAGCTCCGCTGTGTTTACATGATACCGGACACCCCTCAGCCTCTGCCCTCCAGAGGGAGGGACATGGGCTTATAGAGGGACTGTATTTTGTTTCGTGTTTTCCTGTATTGTATGTAATGTTATTTTACTGCTGCTCTTTAATTATTTGTTTCTTTTTTTTTAAGTTATACATTTTTTACTTAACACATTTTTTTCTTAAAACTGCATTGTTGGTTAAGAGCTTGTAAATCAGCATTTCACTGTAAGATCTACATCTGTTGTATTCAGCGCATGAGACAAATACAATTCGATTTTATTTGAAATAGGCCGTTAATCTAAAGACTGTGGCCTGGCGGACATTTTAGATGCATTAAAGCAAGTATGGTGACCTGGCTCCTGTGTGGCGCAGCAGTCTAAAGCACTACATCTCAGTGCTAGAGGCGTCGCTACAGACCCTGGTTCGATCCGGGGCTGTATCACAACCGGCCGTGATCAGGAGTCCCAGCGTCGTCCAGGTTAGGGGAGGGTTTGGAAGGGTAAGGCCGTCATTGTAAAATAAGAATGTGTTCTTAACTGACTTGCATCGTTAAATAAAACCCCTATATATACTGTATGTGGCCCCTTTTCAACACATTCCACCCTCGTACCGTTCCACCACTAGTAACTGTATTTTATGCAAAATCTTCAGTCACAAAGCACTTTTTGAAAGGTGTTTACATACTTAATGATAGTTCTTGATCAGCCCACCTCTAACTCTAACCTCCAACTAGTATACAACATTAATGCTGTTATAGGGTCAGGAATATACAGGGGTTTATAACACAGTTGGCATTGATCCAAAGGGACCAAAAGGCTCCTGAACAGCTTCTACCCCAAAGCCATAAGACTGCTGAACATGTCATTAAATGGCTATCCGGACTTTCTGCTTTTCACCCCATACCTACATGTACATAGTACTTTGGTCAATCACCTAACCAAACCTCCATGTACATATGACCTCAATCAATCACCGCAACTACCTCATACCCCAGTACACTGACTTGGTATACACTGACTTGGTATACTCCTTGTATATAGCCTGTATATAGCCTCGTTATTGTTATGATCCAAGACCGATCTGTTAGTGATCATCATGTCTGAGCTTGTTTTGATTTTAATCAAGAATGCCCCATGGCTATACTCTACCATACTGCAAATGGAAATAGGTCAAAAGTTCCATACTACCTCTGCCTACAACAGTTTCACTGCATTATCAGAGGATATACTCTGCTGAATAGTGACGTCTGTAATCTTGGGCTGTAACAAGACATTACTCTTATCACTGCAGAGTCTGTGAGGAGATTACAAGATGAGAATGTGTCTTGTAGATTGGACAGAACTGTGTCAACATAGAAAGATATGCAGAAACTTGATCATTAACAATATAATTTACATACATTGGCCTATAATTAATTCAAGTGGTGTTTTCTTCATCTCTTCTTTGTCTTAAAAATAGATGTTGTAATCAAGATTGTTTTTAAATGATTCTAGTCATTGCATTGATTGGTGGATGCGAATCAATACCGAAGAAATATTCCCTGAATTATCTTGAGAATAACACAAACAAGTCCAAGGAGTCTGGAGTCCAAAAAAACAAAGAGGGGTTATGAACACAGGAGATTTTTGCAGCAATTTAGGAAATACATTTTCTAGGTCAAAGGTTGTGGGCTATTTAATCAGATATTTTAGACTTTTGGTACAATATATCCAATTGGTAATATCTACTTTGGAACACAATCTTATCTTTTCTAGAAACTATAATTTCTGTATTTTTCAGATGTTCTAGCAGGATGGATGGAAATCATAACTAGACAATATCACAGAAATAGGATGAGTTTTATTATAGAGATCACACTGCCTATAATATGTTTCCCTATTTGTAAGTCCTACCCTCTGTTTTTCTAGACTAAAGCACAGATATATCTATTTCCGGTTAGTTGTTTGTGACATTTCTTGCCAACTCATGAAACATGAGAGGGACGCATGTCTGGCAGATGGCACCGCTTAAGGTGGACTTTCTTTATCAAACATTTCAATTCCCAAACCATGAAATGCAAGTCGACTTTAACTCTCAATATAGTACACTTGCAAAGTTAACGAATTTGTGTTAACTTGATCAAACTCATCATAATTGATCAATCTGCAAGTTGTGATGTTGGCCCTTCCTTAAAATTGGGCGGTTGGGAGGCTACTGACGCCTACAGTACTATATAAAGAGCGCATTACTGCGGCCGTGGATAAACCATTTTTCTCAGCAATAAGGTTAACCTGAAGGCGAATTGAAAACTACTTACACGACCAGTTATCTTCACCAGGTAAGAACGGATTGCTTATTACGTTCATGCAGGTGAATATCTGAAATTGCGGATGTAATCATTGGTTTGTTCAGTGACTGAACTTCAGTCCCTATTTCAACTGTTTGTACCCCACTAAATCACTAAAAGTGTCGTTACATTTAACTAATCTAGTGACAATTTAGAAAATATTTTATGGTATTACCCTTTCTGTTTTCGGTGTGCTTTAGCCCTTACTGGTGCCTTCACTAGAATAAAACTGGACCAATCCTCTAACGCACACGAGATTAGGCATAAACCTGCCATAGGCTACAATGTATACAATAATGTTGTCTACTGTAAAGATCAAACCAACGAACCATTTAATGAAGATATTACTTACATTCGTTATCTAATGAAATTGTTGGATAGGTGGCAATTGCTTTAACATTTAGCCCCCATATGCTCAATCCAAGCGATGTGAATGTAAACTCCTTTCGCCGTACTGGCTCAGAGTCCAGATATATTAGCCTATTTCTGTCAAAAATATATATATATATATAACATATTGTAATTTACATATTTGCCCGCATGGTCTTTGTTTAAAATTGAAGGGTGATGCAATGCTTAGTCAACTTGCAATTGTATTAGACCATCGTATGCGCATGTGCGTGACAGCTGTGTTCGAGAACGTCAAACACGTGATGTATCATGGGTAAATTATGACTGACTGATATACAAATAATGTGGAGTAGTTGTTTAGGATGAAAGGTGGTTTGTAGAGCAGTCAGTCTCAATTTACCTTTAAAGTCGTTGGCAGTGTCGAGCGTGGCCACAGACACTACTTACTCAGCAACACTCATCTTTCTTTTTTATAAAGAACATCTAAATTGAACCAACGTCACAATGAGTAAGGACACCGAGGTAGACATGAAGGATGTGGAGCTCAATGATCTGGACCAGGAGAAGCAGCCGATGACGGGCGGGGCAGCGAACGGTGATGCTGGTTCTCCCACCTGCACCGAGAAGAACGGCAGCGTTAAAGTGAAAATCCCCGAGGAGACGGAGACTAAATTTACCGGTTTATCCAAAGAGGAACTCCTCAGAGTCGCTGGAACACCAGGGTAAGAAATATTAAGATGTATGCAATAGACTAGCTTATTAAAAAATAGTTAATGGTTGTTCGCGATGTAAACATTTAGGGTATAATATTGCATTACTAAATCTTTCTCCCTTCATCACCTAAAGGTGGGTCCGGACAAGATGGGCCCTTCTGATTCTGTTCTGGCTGGGCTGGCTGGGGATGCTGGCTGGAGCTGTGGCCATCATTGTTCAAGCACCTCGCTGCAAAGACATTCCTGCCATGAACTGGTGGAATTATGGACCTCTGTACCAAATTGGAAATGTGCAAGCTTTCAGCGAGTCCCAGAATCTAAAGGGTAAGAGCCCCTGAAAGGGGTGAGGATGACTAAGATTAGTGATGAAACCAGTATATGTTTCACCTTGTGAAACTCACTAGTAGGTCACAGACAGTTCATATAACGTAGTGTGAATACAGTGAACCACATAGTTACCCCATTCAATTGCAACTTGTAGCCTAAGGCTGGGTTTCCAAAGGCAGCCCAAGTCTACCATTTTGCCCAATTATTGGCGAAGATCAGAATTGGGCTGCCTGTGTAAACGGCTTGAGAGTCAAGTTCTGGGGACACTGAAATTGGGTTTAGGGTGGTAGTGTGTTGAAGGGTCAGACCAGTGTTTATTCATCTGAGCAACAGAGCATGTGATGAGACATGAGATTTTAAAATCGTCTGCTTTAACTTCCAAGTGTGTGCCCATAGTATTCTCAGAATTGAGGTCACATTTATTTTATGTGAACATGTTTACTATTTCCTTGACTCCGCTCCAAGGGATTGTGGGGGGGGGGGGGGGGGGGGGCTCTTTAAGCATCCTTTTGAACCATCAGAATCCTCCCTCCTACACCCTAAGCTGACTGGTTTGGCATGTTTCTTGTATGGGGGGTATTAAGGTGTCTGCGTGCTTCAGTTCGACGGGTCGAAGTCGAACAAGTGTGCTCTCCTACTACCGTAAAAGACATTCGCTTTAAAAACGAGAAGTGCCAATCGTTCCATTTGTTCTATTTGAGATGCCGTAGCCAGTATACAGTTCCTCAACATAGTCAGAACTAATCTAATATATCTCAAGAAATCTGTCATTAATTTTGACATTTCTGCAGAGGAGAGCTTAGTTGTGCAATTTTACATATAACCAAGAATGGAGAAAATGTGCATGAAAACGAGTTCTCTCATTGAATGACTATAGACTTTATTGAAGAATCCCTACAGTTGCCCAATCATGGGTGTAGACTTCGGCTCCCAAACTTAGGCTGACCTTGAGGAAATAATGTGTGCCCGAACAGCCCAAAAAAACCTTAATGATGTCCAAATCATCATAATATATACACAAACTTTTCTGAACTGTTTCGGCTGGGAAGCATGCGGACACCTTTAGTCATATTCCAAGAACTGGACTACATGATGGCTGTCTGAAACAACTTGTTTTTGTTTGTGTGAGCGCAGCTACAATGCCAGTGGGTGGTTACACATTGAGAAGGATTTCGAGGATAAAAGTTTATTTTAATTTTATTTTTTTAATTCATATGTTGTATCTTCAATAAAGGAAAAACAGATGTATGGCCACTTTCAGTAAGCAGTTTTCTACTGTGTAACAGGTGTGGCGGACAAGATGAACCATCTGAGCCAGCTGAAGGTTAAAGGTCTGGTCATTGGGCCCATCCATGTTGCCCCCTTAGACAACCTTGTGAGCCTGAACTTTGAGGAGATCTCCTCTGACGCTGGCAATCTGGAACAATTCAAAGGCCTCATTACAGCTGCACACAAGAAGAGTGAGTATAGCCCCTCTTTTATTTTCTCTTCATTTGATGTCCTTTCAATTGTAGTCTCTTGAAACTACTCATTGGTTCGGCAGTGGTCTGTGGTTCAGATGGATTAACTCTCTCCCCTCTAACAGGCATCAATGTGGTCCTGGATCTGACTCCCTACTATCTGGGAAGCGGACCATGGTTCTCTAATGTTAGTGTCACAAACGTTGCTGAGAGACTCAAGGTAATAATTTGTAGCGTCTCTTCTCAGTGAACTCATTAAATCTACTCCGTCAGTCCCAATTGAATGTATTTGAGTTCATCAATCTAATGTGTGAACTGTGTTTCCTCCCAGTCTGCCCTGGTGTTCTGGCTGAACCAAGGTGTGGATGGGATCCAGCTGTCTGGTGTAGAGCGCGTGGCCAGCGTAGTTCCGTCTCTTTGGGCTGACATTCGAGCCATTGTCCAGAATGGGACTGAGGGAAAGAGAAGGTGAGCATATGTCCACAATTGCGTACATCACTCCCTTAGAACTCAACTGGGCATCTCAGTAAATTGTTATGCTTTAAAGCCACCTAGTGGTTTAATCATGGTATTGTTTCATCACTTTTTCATCCTCTACAAAATGGCTATTGGCTAACTTGTGGTGTAAGCTGCACTGACTGCTACTTAGAGCTGATACTGTATCTTGCTTCTATTACAATTGGTACATTAGACGTGTGTGTGTGTGTATATATATATATATATATATATATCTCATGAATTCCTTTCCTAATGTTGTCTTTTTGCTCAGGATTCTGATTGGCGTGACTGAGAAGACCTCTGCTGTTGAAGTCTCTGAACTGCTTAACTCCACTGGGGTGGACCTACTCCTATCCGGGGCCCTCAGGTCTAAGAGCATGACCCCTACGGATCGTGCGCAGACTGTCCAGCAGCTGCTTTCCTCTCACAACCAGACCCAGCTGGCCTGGAACATCGGGGACAGGAAGGAGGGTCACCTGGCCACACTGGTGGGCCCAGACATGGTGAACTTCAACCAGATGCTCCTGCTCACACTGCCCGGAACCCCAGTGTTCAACTATGGGGATGAGATTGCCCTGGCTGATGTGGTGAGCAGGGGTTTTCCATAACTAATGTATCACAAAACAAATGACAGCTTTAGCCTTGGAGAGATTCACACTTTTTTTTAAATAAAAGCTTGTCTTGATTTGTATGGGTACTTAATGTATTGATTGTCTTTCTATAACAGGATACAAAGTCCCCTAAGATGCTGTGGGATTCACTCGAAGATGAGACAAATGGAACTGCTAAGGTAAATAGGATGCTAATGACCATATTAATTAAACTGTTAGAAAGGCAAAGCAGTTCAAATAATATTTAATTCCTGCCACCCTCAGGAGGAGAAAGAACAGAGGCTCTCCTGCCGTTCCTTCTTCAAGACTCTGAGTGAACTGCGTGGAAAAGAGCGTTCCCTGCAGCATGGGGACTATATTCCCCTCTTCAATTCCACCTCTGCCCTTGCTTACCTCCGCCAGTGGGACCAGAGTGGGCGCTACGTCGCTGCCTTCAACTGGGGCAGCGACGCAGTGACCCTTCAGCTGTCCCACCCTGACCTGCCTGCTTGGGCTGTGGTCCAGGTGAGCACAGACAAGGTCAACCTGGCCCCTGACAGTACTGTTGCACTCTCTAAGTTGGAGCTAGGCCCAGGCCAGGCTGTCCTGCTACAGTTCCCCTACATAGCCTAGAAAGAGGAGCGATCCAGCACCATCTGTGTGGGCACTGATAAAGTAGTTGTCACTTATTTTTTTGTATTTACGTTTTTTTAGGGAATTCTGTTACTTTTAAGAAAAGGGAAAAAGTCTGATAAAGAGTCACTGTCATTCAAATGGCCATTGCATTTTAGCATGCACTCATCAATATATTTTACTTGAACTCCTAGAATATAGAAACTGCTGTGAATTAGTCCTGTATTCTAGAATACTGTGTTGGTCAGACATACAAACACCTGTGTACTCATCGCAAGCACCAGTCAACACTTCTTCAACTATCGGACTATCTTGCTGTTACTGAAAATACATTCCAGACCATGAAATGCAATGCTTGAATTTATAATTTTAAAAATGTATTTTATTGGCCTTTTTCTTTTTTTTTTAAGTTGTGTTTCTTTTCAGGCCATGGTTGGCCCCTTACTGAAATGTAATTGTTTTCAAAATGTTTCTTTAATGTTTCAAGAATGATCAATTATCTGATGTTGATTGCTTTGGCAGCAGAAGGTGTAAAATACATCAAAGGTGGAGGGGCTTAAACTCTTTCCTCCAACTAAATTAAATTGGCATGATATAAAATGGGGGAAATAAACAACTGAATACAACCTTTACTAGTCTGTTTATTTAGGCTAGCATGTGCTTCCAATGGTGTGGGGAAATCTAAACCTGAGGTTAAACATTAAAGCTAGCCCCCTCCGATCTGCACTTGGAACATCTCTTATTGGTATCAGGTGTCCCTTACAGGGCTGTATTTAAACATGGTACATGCAGGGAGCTCTGTCTCTCCTGACTCTTTTGACACTACTTAAACATTTATCTACCAACGCTGCTATAGACAGACAGTGACTGCTCCTGTTTGCACCCACATAAGTTAGTCAAGAGCTCATGATTGAGTACTGAACTAAATATATGCATTTGACTATTAATCTATAATAAAAATTAGCTGAGACTGGGGGGGGGGCACAATCATGTACATGCCATTGGCCTAGTTGCTTTCTATTAGAAAGGGGGGGAAAGATTATCCTTTGTGCACTCTCCATGAAGTGGTTTTAATTTTGCTGCTTGACACTATTCACAAAGTCGCAAAACCCTACACTATATACTGCTAGTGTGGTTCGTGTATAAACTACTAAACCTCTTGTATCACAAACACTCACATGGCAAACTACTCCTTACTTGGGTTTTAATGGTGCAGACTGTTGGAATACTGAAAAGCATTCTATGCTTTTGAATGGATGTCTGATCTAATCACTACACCGATCTCATAATGGTTTTAGTTGTCATGTAAGGATGAGTGATAGAAATGGGGGGGGGGGTGTTTAGGGGAGAATGCATCAGTCTGACAGAGGGGTATGAAAATGGAGCTTCATCACTGACACCAGATCTGCTGAACATACATTTCAGCAGAGAGATAAGACCTTGATGCTGAAAGCAACAATGGAGTCTTAAAAGGATTATTTATGAAGGCTTTTTCTTCCTGTCTGATTTTCTGTGTCAGGTAGTCCTGAGGGTGCTAGCTATCAACCTTGATGTAGTTCTGTCCTTGAGCTGTTGTCTGTTTTGTGTTGTGTGGACCCCAGGAAGAGTAGCTGCTGCTTTCACAACAGCTAATGAGGATTCGAAAATACCAATACCTTCCAGGAATTGCAAAGGGGTTTCTAGCTCTTCATTTGTCTACCTCAAACTCTTTTTCTTATTTGGGGTCACATTGGCTCTAAATTAATCTGTTCTGTGTTGAGTTGGACTTCAAAACTTACAAAGTCTCAAATTGTTCTCAAGAGCATTCTCATTGTTCTCTAGTCTAGACATGCACAGTTTAGGGCCTACAGGTATTCTATCCCTAAACAGGGCCCCTATAGCAAAAATGTCATCTGACTCTAAAGGGCTTAATTGACAAAATCCTGAACTATCCCTTTAAGATTGGAACAGCCTTTACACTCCCTGGGAAGATTTCTGGTCATCACTAGTTACCATAGCCACAAAGTCATAAACCCCGCCCATTTCTACAATTTATCGTAATGTGATTTTAAACCATACTGCAAATCTTAAATTAAGACCAAAACGCAAGTTTTTCTTTTCATGAATTTTTATGCTGTGGTAACTAGTGGAAACACTCCCTGACGCATTGCAGGTGGCTGAAAACCAATCTAGTCCGGTTTACTGGGTCAGCTGATGTGCGCCGTTGACCTCTCTCTCTATATATAACGTCCTGGGCTAGTTCATATAAACAAAGACATGAGAGAATTTACATTTCCAAAGAAAAAGGAAATAGAGAATGAGCATTATGTAGTTGGTTTTCAAATACAAAAGTTTTCGACGATTGGATACTTTAAAACGCGACTTTTAAGTGAAGGATAAAATTGAGAATAGTCCACGTTGCAGATAAATCAAAATTGTGCCGCTCGATCTTTAAAAAAAAAATATATATTATAATATTTATATTATATATATTCGGTGCGCGGACACTATAGTTGCTAGGGAGTGCAGTGTCCTGTTTAAAAGCTAAACCAAAGCGGATTGATACACAATTTGAAGCGGCAAAGGGCGCGTAGGACTGTGGAAAATTTGATTATCATATTTACAAAGTCGTTGTTAGGTACAGTAGATAGTAAGATCAAATCAACATAACAAAATGGTAAGTTCCATTTGCTGTACATTTTTTATTAAATACACATTTTGGATGAATATAATTGGCTCTAATGCCTGTCATTTGTTTAGACAGGTACAGTACTAGAGCAATCTAACTAGCAAGCTACACTACATGGCTAGCTAATGTGTTGGCTTGGTTGCTTTCTAACTGGGCGGTTGATTAGCTAGTTAGCTAAGCACAGCAGACTGTTGGTTACTCACAACATTGTGATGATGGCTAACGAGATACAGTAACGTTAAGTACATGTATAATCAATGTGGTAGCTAGTTAGATCTGCGTCAATCCAGTCGTTAATAAGGCTAATGTTAGTTGTGTCCGACATAGACAGCCAGTTCCGCTACGACGAGGAAACTACTGTAACGTTAGCTAAAGTTAGTATGGCTGTTTGTCAAAACTATCCACCTTGGCTTGGTGTCGTCTTTGTTCCACATTAACATTCGATAGTTTTCCAGGCTAGTTAATTTACCTGTACAGTCGCTAGTTAACTAGTTTTGTGTAGTTAACTATTTTGGCCAGCCAGGTAGTTAACGCTAGCTAGCTGGACCTGAGAGCTGGTCACGGCTAGAAAGTATCTAGCTTTCTTCAAATTAACGTCCATTGTGACTTTTCGTAACAAACTAGGATAATTTATGCAGGAGGTTCGGTAAATGTAAAGTAACGGGTTAGGATAATTAGATTAAGGTTAGGTTTAGCTAAAATGATTTTTTTACGTACATTTTATTATTATAGCTGGATCGCTTCTAGACATGAACGTAACATCTGGAATTTGTCTGTTAGCATTGTCTATTTAACAGTTGGGTTCCTCAAAATGTTGTAAACTAACGTTCGCTTCTTCAATGTCTTCCGAACTTGGTGAAGCAACGTTACTATATATTGTTCTGGCTAATTTCAGTTCCAGTGGGATATCCCCTGATCCAATGTGTTGCTTTCTAGAGCACTGTGCGGTAGCCTGATCAAACATTGGGGCAAATATGGTGCAAGACGGACTCATTTTTAGACAGAACATCACTCGCTAGCACGCTAGCTAGCTAATAATGCGATGTTGCAACTGAAGATGGACGTATAGGTAGCCATGTGTTCTACATTAGCTAACGCTCGTTACTTATACTTTTTCCTGAGGCTGCATAAAAATGACAATGATATTATAATTAACTATTTGGTTAGAATATTGTGGGTGGCATTTGAAAGAAATTAGTTGAAGTTCCTTCAAGTGCAAAAAAGGGGAATCCAAAATCAAAAGGTGTCATTCATGATATTTTTTTTGCTTTCAGGCAGACCAACTGACAGAGGAACAAATTGCCGGTAAGATGGCTGTATTTGCTTAAACATTACCAAGGTGTTTAGATGCTTTAGTCAGCATTATGGATGTGGAGAGTGACCTTCTAAATTTGTTCATTCAGAGTTCAAAGAAGCCTTCTCGCTGTTCGATAAAGATGGAGATGGCACCATCACCACCAAAGAGCTGGGCACGGTGATGCGCTCGCTGGGACAGAACCCCACAGAGGCCGAGCTGCAGGACATGATAAATGAGGTGGATGCTGATGGTGAGAGACTTACAAATGCTCTCCATCTCTCCCCCTCAGATTAACACACAAATGCAGACTATGCACACAATGGAGGGTGTTGATAATGTTCTGATGCAATATCTGATAAAAAAATAAACCACTTGTTCCTGTGACAGCATTTTTCTGTCATCCACAGGAAATGGAACCATTGACTTCCCTGAGTTCCTGACCATGATGGCGAGGAAGATGAAGGACACTGACAGTGAGGAGGAAATCAGAGAAGCTTTCAGAGTCTTCGACAAGGTCAGCTAAACTGAGGAATGGAAGTCTTTTCAATAATCTTAACGTGGCAAGTCATAGTACTGCAAATATTAACCAATGGGTTTCATCACTCCCAATAGTTCTGTCTCAAACCTCTCCAGAGTTTCAAAATTCATAATTATTTGACATTTAATATTCAGAAATTGCTCAGTAATAAGATCTGCATGTTGGTAAACACTGAATTCAAACCAAAAAAAAGATTTGATTTCTTGTTGCAGGATGGTAATGGCTATATCAGTGCTGCAGAGCTGCGTCACGTTATGACAAACCTCGGTGAGAAACTGACAGACGAGGAGGTGGATGAGATGATCCGGGAGGCTGATATCGATGGGGATGGACAGGTCAACTACGAAGGTCAGTTTTTCCGTCTTCTCTCTATCTAGTCTTAACAAACTAGGATCATTTATGCAGGAGGTTCGGTAAATTAAAGTAACAGGTTAGGAGAATTGGGTTAGCTAAAATGATTTTTTTACATTAATTTTATTATTAAAGCTGCATCGCTTCTAGACATGAACGTAACATCTGGGATTTGTCGGTTAGCATTGTCTATTTAACAGTTGGGTTCCTGTTAACCTGAACAACACTGTATATTAGTCAGACAATTTAATTGTCCGTTCACAAGCCAAGAAAAGTACAAAACAAATGCTGTCACCCAATTTAATCCATTCAACAACATGCATTGTAGCTTGCCTTATTTTGTCGTCATAGCAAAAAATATAGCAGGTTGTTTTAGGTATTAGTGCTGCAGTTAGACAACGTTGTTCTCATTCCTCTGTTTGGGCAAGATGGAGTGGCTGAGTCAATTGTTACTGTAAAAGGGAACATTTTATTTTTGACCACCACATCCCCTTTGATCATATCAGCGTTGGTAATCCTTCTGTTAGACAGGCGTTGCTCTGCTACTCATATTTCCTAGTGTCCATTTTGTGTAATTAGTTATTCTGTTTAATGGTTTTAAAAGGCAACAATTGACAAATGTCACTGCAAATTATATTGCAATAATTAAATGTTTGGAGAATGTCTCCATAGTATGAACTGTGTGCACAGATGGAGCAAACTGTCGGGCCATGCGCATGAAAAGGTAAAACATTGAAGAACGTAATGAATGGCACGCAGCTGCAGAAATACATTTGATCTTCACATCAAGATATCGAAGTGTCCTCAGCCTTGCTCTCAACCACCACTCGAGGGATGGACAACAGAATACAGCTCTGATGAAAAATTAAACATGGCATAATACCACACTTATTTGTGATACTAATGAACAGCCCCTTCAAAAACTTGCACATCAATTCGCAGTCTAGATTCTGTTAACTCGTGGTTGTGGAGATGGCTCCCAAATATTTGTAAAAAAATAAACTTTAAATCACTGTCTCAAATATGGTCAGGCTCAATTCCTGTTGGGTATTGCATTTCTTCTGTGCTTGATATTTTGGAGACACATTAGGCCACATTTTTGGGTCCAGCTGTTCTTTGGGATTCTCTTGTGCTGTGTGTCGATCACTTGTCAGCTAAGACACAAGTGGTATCTTATAGAATGGAGAACCATTTGCCAATGTAATGTATGCCTCCTCCGTCCTCCTCCAAATGTTGGTTCTAATCTTGTCTTTCAGAATTTGTGCAGATGATGACGGCAAAATAATACCGTAAACCCAAAAGAACCCTTCACCACAAGACCAAACAGTGGGCAACACACTCACTGTCAACACTCAACTGTCCTTTTATTTTTTGCTTTGCATTTGGTTGCTTTCCCCCTTTGTCCATTTTGCTTGATTCGGGCTCATCTGCATAATCTTTTCTTTCATTGTTGCTCTTTTCTTTGACATTTTTCTGTTTTCTCTCAAGTAAAATATTGAACAATTTCAAGCTAAAATGTATACGGGAAGAGAAAGGCTTCTTTGGGAATATTTTTGTGCTACTCTGCTTGCATTGTTTATTCCATGGTCTATTCTCATGCAATTTACGGTTGTAGATATTTGCTATCTTTTAGAAGTGCAAAAGATTAACATGATGGGAGGTGACAGGATTTGAACTATAAAATAGACTGTAATGTACTTCCATGTGTGTATGCGCATGTTTTGGTCATTTCTTTTGATATGTTAACAAACTTCATGTTTCTTTGAAATTGTAACACATTTCTATTTAATAATATACCCAGACTTAAATGCATGCTTACAAACTCATGATTAGTTGGCTGCAAAGTTGAATGTTTGGGTATAGCAGACATGGTTGTCCAAGCACTCCCCTGTGCAGTGCTGTGTGCATATCTCCATTATGACCTGATGTTAAACATTTTGGAAGATTTTCTTATGCTAGAGCAGGGACGTGTTCATTATGCTGTTTCTGTTGCGAAATGTTTTTGATTAAACTGCAAACAGAATAACTTGTTTTGGTTATCAAATGTTAATTGGTTTCCCTAATGAATATGCCCCTGGTCTTTCTGTTCAGCACCACCAGTCTTGTTTGAAATGATTTATGCTATTTTAACAATCAAATAAGGATTTCATGTACATAACACTTATGCGTAAAGATGTAAGGCATTACTATTTTTTTTTTTATGGTTATGACATAAGTGGCAATGAACTTCAAACCCGCTCTGAACAACTTCCCCAAGCAAATGCCACTCACCTTGTAATTGTGGTTTTAAAGGAACCCTGTACAAGAAAATGCATTTCCCTGTCTATTTTTGAAAATATGTTACCTGTGGAAGGGTGAATACAAGTTGTTTGAGTCTGCTGCTTGTGGTTTTGTACTGAACTTGTGTGTATGTGAAGTCATGGTCTGTTGTCGCTGTCCTATCTGATCATGCCATATTGCATATTTAACTTGACAACCTTTCATGTCATCCATATTTTAGTTTCCCCCTCCCATTCCTCAGTTTACTTTTTTACTGTCCATAAATGTCTTTCTGTTTAATTATCTTTGTTAAAAAAAAAAAATGGAATACTTTGCCTTTTCAGTTGTCATGTTCTTTCCCCTGCCCTTTAAAGTTGTGAGTTGTTTGGGGGAGAATGAGAGATTATGCATTCCATTGCTAATTAAACTCTTTGACCAGTGTTTCTATACCAAGATTCCTGCCTTTCATTTAAAGTGCATTTAGAAAGTATTCAGACCCCTTGACTTTTCACATTTTGTTACGTTACAGCCTTATTCAAAAATCTATCACATGTTTTTCCTCATCAATCTACACAATATCCTATAATGACAAAGCAGAATAGGTTTTCAGATGTCTTTTTTACATAAGTATTCAGACCCTTTGCTATGAGGCTTGAAATTGAGCTCGGGTGCATCCTGTTTCCATTGATCATCCCTGAGGTGTTTCTACAACTTGACTAGGGTCCACCTGTGGTAAATTCAATTGATTGGACATGATTTGGAATGGCACACACCTGTCTATATAAGGTCCCACAGTTGACAGTGCATGTCAGAGCAAAACCAACCCATGAGGTTGAAGGAATTGTCTGTAGAGCTTCAAGACAGGATTGTGACAAGGGATAGATCTGGGGAAGGGTACCAAAAATTGTCTGCAGCATTGAAGGTCCCCAAGAACAGTGGACTCCATCCTTAAACAAGTTTGGAACCACCTAGACTTTTCCTAAAGCTGCCTGCCTGGCCAAACTGAGCAATCAGAGGAGAAGGGCCTTGGTCAGGGAGGTGACCAAGAACCCAGAGTTCCTCTGTGGAGATGGGCAAACCTTCCATAAGGACAATCATCTCTGCAGCACTCCTCCAATCAAGCCTTTATGGTAGAGTGGCTAGACGGAAGCCATGCCTCAGTTAAAGGCACATGGCAGTCGCCTTAAAGTTTGACAAAAGGCACCTAAAGGACTCAGACTGATGAAACCAAGATTGAACTCTTTGGCCTGAATGCCAAGCGTCACGTCTGGAGGTAATCTGGCACCATCCCTACATTGAAGCATGGTGGTGGCAGCATCGGTTCACCTTCCAACACAAACCTAAGCACACAGCCAAGAAGGTGCAGGAGTGGCTTCGGGACAAGTCTCAGTATGTCCTTGAGTGGCCCAGACTTGAACCCGATCGAACATCTCTGGAGAGACCTGAAAATAGCTGTACAGTGATGCTCCCCATCCAACCTGACAGAGCTTGAGGACCTGCAGAGAAGAATGGGAGAAACTCCCCAAATCAGGTGTGCCAAGCTTGTAGCGCCATACCGAAGAAGACCTGAGGCTGTAATCGCTGCCAAAGGTGCTTTAAGAAAGTACTGAGTAAAGGGTGTGAATACTTTCGTAAATGTGATAATTCTGTTATATATATATATATATATATATACGCACACATTTGCAGAAATTTCCAAAAACAATTTTTGCTTTGCCGTTGTGGGCTATTGTTTGTAGATTGATGAAGGTGGGAGGAAAAAAAAATTCTACCAGTTTAGAATAAGGCTGTAACGTAACTGGAAAAAGTCAAGCGGTGGGAATGCTTTCCGAATGCCTGTATACTCGTACTGTGCAATGAAAGCAAGTGTTTGACAATTCTATCAAGAATATGGACAGACAGTATTTTACCTTCTCTATTATGTCAAGTTTTAATATCGTAACGTTTAGTTGCACATTTGCAAAAATATCTTTAGTTGGCAATGTTTACTGTGCAATAGTAGTGCATCTTGTGTTTATGCTCTGTACCTAGTTGAAAATCAATGTCTATTGGCTAGGGTCGGAGGACACACACAGAATGCTAACCTGGTAACTAGAGACTTTACAAATTCTAAGGATCTCTTCAATGCATAATGAATACCAGAAGTATACAGTGCATTTGGAATGTATTCAGACCCCTTTGCTTTTTCCACATTTTGTTACATTACAGCCTTATTTTAATATTGATTAAAAAAATTATCCTCAATCTAAACACAATACCCCATAAGGACAAAGTGAAAACAGGTTTTTATACATTTTTGAAAATGTATTAAAAATTTAAAAAAACATCTTATTTACTTAAGTATTCAGACCCTTTGCTAAGAGACTCGAAATTCAGCTCAGGGGCATCCTGTTTCCATTCATCATCCTTGATGTTTCTACAACTTGATTGGAGTCCACCGGTGGTAAATTCAATTGATTGGACAGGATTTGGAAAGGCACACACCTGTCTATATAAGGTCCCACAGTTGACTGTGCATGTTAGCCAAAATCCAAGCCATGAGGTTGAAGGAATTGTCCTTCGAGCTCTGAGACAGGATTGTGTCGAGGGACAGATCTGGGGAAGGGTACCAAAAAAATGTCTGCAGCATGGAAGGTCCCCAAGAACACAGTGGCCTCCATCATTCTTAAATGGAAGAAAGTTGGAACCACCAAGACTCTTCCTAGAGCTGGCCGCCCGACCAAACTGAGTAATCAGGGGAGAACGGCCAAGAACCTGATGGTGACTGACAGAGCTCTCTGTGGAGATGGGAGCACCTTCTAGATGGACAAACATCTCTGCAGCACTCCACAATCAGGCCTTTATGTTAGAGTGGCCAGACAGAAGCCACTCCTCAGTAAAAGGCACATGACCGCCTGCTTGGAGTTTACCAAAAGGTACCTAAAGACTCAAAGACCATGAGAAACAAGATTCTCTGGTCTGATGAAACTAAGATTGAGCTCTTTGGCCTGAATGCCAAGCGTCACCTCTGGTGGAGACCTGGCACCAGTCCTACGGTGAAGCATGGTGGTGGCAGCATCATGCTGTGGGGATGTTTTTCAGTGGCAGGGACTGGGAGACTAGCCAGGATCGAGGGAAAGATGAACGGAGCGATCATTGATGAAAACCTGCTACAGAGTGCTCAGAAACTCAGACTGGGGCGAAGGTTTACCTTCCAGCAGGAGAACGACCCTAAGCACACAGCGAAGTCAACGCAGGAGTTGCTATGGGACAAGTCTCTGAATGTCCTTGACTTGCCCAGCCAGAGCCTGGACTTGAACCCAATCAAACATCTCTGGAGAGACCTGAAAATAGCCGGGCAGCAGCTCTCACCATCCAACCTGACAGAGCTTGAGAAGATCTGCAGAGAAGAATTGAATAAACTCCCCAAATCAGGTGTGCCAAGCTTGTAGCTTCATACCCAAGAAGACTCGAGGCTGTAATCGCTACAAAAGGTGCTTCAACAAAGTACTGAGTAAAGAGTCTGAATGCTTATGTAAATATGATATTTGCAAAAAAAACAACATTAAAACGTTTTTGCTTCGCGATTATGGGGTATTGTGTGAAGATTGATGGGGGAAAAATAATTTTTAATCCATTTTAGAATACGGTTGTAATGTAACAATGTACAATAAGTGAAGGGGTCTGAGAACTTTCTGAATGCACTGTACATCTTTTTTTAATGTAGAATGAATAACAGCGCAATGTTGTAATTACTCAAAAATGTCACCATTTGTGTTTCACAGTGCTGTGTGGTATTAGCTGGCTGTTTTATGATAAACCCCTTGCACAATTCCTCTACCCCGTCAACCAATAGTTGAACAGGTGCGTGTGTGTTATTGATTGACGTTGGGTTTTACGAATAGTACAAACAGTTACAAAACGTTTCGTTTTTCAACTTAAAGGAGAGTTTCTATTGGACAAATTCAGGTAGGTTTCTCCCCGTTTCGTTTCGTTTGCGAAACGTTTTACAACAGAATCAGCGGAAAGAATACACCCCTTGAAACTAAATTGACGTAATGAATAAGCTAACCAATAGCTGGCAGCCAAGGGGTGGGCGAGTCATCTGAATGGGTTTAAATGTCTTATTTCAATAGACATCAAGCCAGTCATTCTAACACCAGACTTTCTTCAGCCATCAAGGAGGACAGTTAGCTAGGGTGCACAGAAAAATCATAAAAGCCACATACATGCACTGAGGTAGACAGGCTAGATCAAATTACGCTGATTGAAGAGAAGAGCCCACTGCCAGCGACAGTCAAAAGCGCCACACCAACACCCATGCTAACGTCAGATAGCCACTGAACGTTAGCTGGTAGACTTTAAAGCCTCAGTGATTCACGCGTTCTACTGTAGACTTGAGACCGAAAGGTAAGTTTTTATTTTTGCATTACAAGTCTTGGAGAAAAATAGACAATTTAGTTTTTTTTGTTGCTTATCCCGTGGTAGTTGGCCAATATCCATCCATCATACTATGTTTTTACATGCAGGTACAGAGCTGCTAGCTAGTTAACAGTTGGTTGGCTAGCTAGCTAGTTAGCTATGCCAGCTACTGTAGCCCTTTCTGCATGCATGTTAGTTAGCTGTGAGGTGGCTGCATACTAAGCATCGAGCAATAGTGGACAATGCAGCCGACAACTCCCACAAATGATGGTGACATTTCCACATAGCTAGCCATTTAGAATTATCCGCGACAATGCCCTTTTGGACTCTAGTAAAAACTAGTAATGCACGTATTCGCTATCTTCTGACTGACAAATAATACACCGAATGGACGTCAAACGTGAGAACATTGATTGAGATTGATTTGTTTGTTCTTTCTATCAGTGAAGAACCTTGACTTTGGTGTTGCACTGGTGAATCGGTCAAGAGTTCAGTGGAACAGCAACTGTCTGGACAGGTACAACATGCACATGAATGAATCTGTGGGAATGTCTGGAAAGGTTTCTCTTATAAAATCTAGTTTATAGCATGCAACAACGCGTAACTTTTGGACTCCTGTTGACTCATTCTGATATATAGACCTAGCAGTGTTTTTCAATTATTGTCCTCGGGACCCATGAGGTGTGTAGACAAGTCCGAGGTGCAGGCCAGACCCTTGGCTTGGGTATGCAGGACCAGTCTGAAGAATCCTGCGGTGGCATAGCCTTTATTGTGCATTAGTGTCCCAACCATCTATTGTGACATTTCCTTATGGTTTCTACTTTTTTTCATATCTTACCAACTGCTGTCCATGCCTAATAAATCAGACTGTGATACCAGCTTTCTGGTATACACTTAAGCAATAAGTCCTGAGGGGGTGTGGTATATGGCCAGTATTCCAGGGCAAAGAGCTGTTCTTGTGCACAACGCAGAGGGCCTGGATACAGCCTTTGGCCGTGATATATTGGCCATATACCGCAAACCCCCGAGATGCCTTATTGTTATTATAAACTGGTTACCAATGTAATTAGAACAGTAAAAAAATGTTTTTTGTCATACCTGTGGTATATGGTCTGATGTACCACAGCTTTCAGCCATTCAGCGTTCAGGGCTCTAACCACACGGTTTCTAATCTGAAATAAAGTCTACTTACAAATCAGATTGTTGAACAAAATCACATTTGTACTTACTCTGCCGGTTGTCTGTGCGCTTTGTCTTTATTCAGGTCAAAATTGGGAAAAAATAGCCAAAGGACAGTATTTTTAGCGTGCTGTTACTGCCATTGAAATTTCTATCACCTGACACATGTGCGAAACCATGTAAATATCTGCCAGACTTCAGTTAGTATGCATACATGAAGGCTACTTCTGTCTTGTGCACGTAACGTGCCTTAGGTGACAAGTCATAATAGCCACACACAAACACCTGCATTTTGAAGTTGATTTAATAATACTTTCTTGTGGATAAATTTCCACAGGCAGAAATCAGCTGACAATGGGTAGAGTAAGTTCAAATTTGTGTAACTTTTGCAACAGATGGGACATAGGTTTGCATCAATACAAAAAATATCTTAGGGACTATAGCTGTCCCTACATTTTCAGTCTGCAACATTGCTAGACTTGGTTTTTGAATGTCATGGTTACCAATGGCATTTAGGCCTAGGTTCAAGTTACCCTTGCCAGGCTTGCAGCTTACTAAACACATCGCTGGGAAAGAGACTATGTTCAAATATGGCATGCTCTTCGTGTTAGCCTATTTGTTTTCCACCTGCAGTGTATTTGCATGTACTGTGTTAAGTTTGATTCTGGTTGGTCAATCCCTTCAACAGCATACTTGAGGATTTTAGCAATGAAGCCCTTTATCTACTTTCCCAGAGTCGGATGACCTAGTGGATAACATTTTTATGTCTGGTAGTTGGCAACTTCAAACTGCACTTTCCTCATTGCCAAAATCTAGAAGTATCCCTTTGAAAGAGAATTTAACTTTACATTTTAACTTTCTTTAAATAATTTATTTTGGATGTATATGTTAGACACTTTTTTGGGATTTTACTTTAACTTTGAACTAATTTTTGCTTGTTCTGCAGTGCCAGGGTGTGGATAAAACATGCACAAAAGCTCCAAAAACACCTAAATACATCCTTCTAGAAACAGCAATGCTCTCAGTATAGTGATACAATATCTACAAGACCTGCATGTGAAATTGTCATTCCGAGCGGTATCTGCAATGTTATATTCCATTTTGTGCCATTCGAGTGATTATTATTAATTTTTTTTTCTTCCCCTATCCACTTGTGATACTTCTGTGTAGCATGAGTACTCAGAAAAGTATGGCTTGAGTCACACAAAATGGTATTTAACATTGTGGCTCAAGTTAGGAATCACACAATTTTAATATGTACAACATCTAAAGACCTGCATCACTACTGAGAGCGTTGTAGTTCTAAAATGAGATACTTGGGTGTTTTTGGAGCTTTTATTGTTTTATCCACTCCCTGGCACTGCAAAATGAGCATAAGGAAGTCCATTGCTGGTTGGGGTACATTCTTCTAAACCAAAAAAAAAAGTGTGTGGACTCTTCTATAACATTTACATCCAGAATGCAGATTTGGTTAATGAAAGTGCACTTTTCATATAGCTGGATCTATGCAACATGTCATAGAACTCCACTCAAGCTTAGATCTTTTGAGGTTTGAAAATGACTCTTCTGCAAGTATTGTTTAATTGAGCAGGAATTATTGTTATTGCAGAAATCTGTCCAGCTACCTTGTCAAAGGTAGGCTTCCTGCAATACTTCTATTAGGTTAGAGGTCATTCTCATATGTTTAATGGTAGTCTATGACATGGACTCCTTGTACTACAATTGTGTAGTTACTGTAAAGATTATTGCGGGCAAATCGTGAAGAAAATAAAATGCATTTAACCTACTCACCATGTTTCCAGAATCTAAAATGAATTGTTGATTGGTGTTGTGAAGACCATGTCGTATCTGTTCCAGATGAGTTGATAAAGTTGAGGCTTTGTTTCTTCAACACCGCTTCCATACCTCATGTATGTTTATAACTGCATGGTGGGGTTGTTTACCCAACAACAACCTCAACTTGCTACACTTGCACTCTGGTTATATTCAGTGCTATCAACACAAGTAGCCTAGGTCCTGGCTACTGTGTTCCAGAATGTTTAGGATTCAGCCTCTAAATTGAATAAAACTAAACTTGTGTAATGATGGTGGTAAACAGGCTACAACTTTATTTTTCTTAGTTGGCTATCAGCCAACTGGTAACCATTTACTATATGCCACATCAGTGTTTGTTGAACTGAGTGTTTTTATGCGTGTTCAGTCATCTGGTTTTAAGACCAATTAATTGCCCCAACATGTTCTAGTATATTGCCTCACCACTCTGGTATGTCTGTGTAGTGGGAAAGACCAGCACAGAGACTAAGCCTGTCTACACGTAGACTCATTGTATGGAACATGTCAACCTCCTTGTTCGGCCTGTCGTGGCCCATTTTCAAAGTCATCAGGGTATATATGGCCATGTTTAGGCCCATGTATTTATGTGAGTGACATATTGGCAGTATTTGGGTAAGAACAGTGAAAGGGTAGTAGTGAAACCTCGGAATGTCAATAGGGCCCTAGGTCTATGCTGTAGGTTGGGTTGTCACAGGGATTGACTTTACATTCTGAAAGGCAGTTGCCCATCGGTAAGTTGAAAGTCCTTTTTTTAATTTTTTATTAAAAAAAACATACAAATTGGTTGCCTGACGATTATGATCACTTGGTCAAGTAAATTAGCTATTTACATACAGATGTGCCATATAGCCTGCTTTTCACTTATACATGGGGAAGGAATCGGAAACTGAGAACCAAAATGCTAAGAATTCCAGTAATCAGTAAAAATCTCAGAACCAGCTAAACTTGCTTGACTGCCATAAATTGTCTTTCGCCTAATACAATAGGATGACCCAGAGCTCATAGATGGATAGATATCTATCTCAGGATGAACCAGAAAGGTCAGGTTTAGGCTACTGGAATTCTTTGCAGTTTGGTTGTTTTCAATTACCTGCCCAAATCGGGCATCTTCAGCGCAGGCTCAACTGCTCAATTTACTTTCCACAGGCAATAGGGCAACACCTTCAATATCAATCCCTGAAACTCAAAGTTCTCTGTGTAGTATTAACTCATTAGGTAGTCAACTTATTACAGTAGACATGTTTTACAATGTGAGGGCTAGGCTATTTCTCTTGTTTGGAAAGAAGACACTAGGTGAAAATGGAGAGGCTGTTCAAGGTCAGTCTGCTGATGTGAGGTTCTTGGTGCCAGACTTTCTCCATAAAGCAAACACACCCTTTCAGCCTGAATACAGAACACATTGAAATATGTTTGCAGCTCATTTTTGTAAGGAGGATACTGGGTAGAAATGGTTGACAGGTCAAATTACAGTTGAAGACAATGTACTAGGCTGTATTACAATAAGCTGCCTTTTAACATGTCTCTCAAATGATTGGACCAGAGGAATGTCAAGAATATCCTGTTTCATTTGGCCCACTTCCATTCATTCAGACTAGCCTCATTTCTTTTCTTTTTTGTGCCAACTCTGCTCCCTCTGTGCTTTATTTTCAAGTCATTTCTATTCATGGGAACATAGTGAAGTCTTTGGTTCGTTCACCTGCATTTATTGAGGATGTTATAAATTAAGGCTGTCACTTGCAGTAATGTACTAGGTTAGTGTTAAAATGGTTAGGGATTTCTTATCAATTGTTTGGTTTTATTCTAATGCCAACATGACAGTGCCATGAGAATTTCATAATAAATGGTATCGTTTGTCCACATGGCAAAACAAATATTTGTTATCAAGGGAATCTGACATCAAAAGAGCATTCCTGCAAACTGCCTTTTTTTTATTTTTACCTTTGAACCTGTTATTGCAATGTGCGCTTGGGCAGTATTTTGTTTGGTTTGGGCCAAATCTGTTTCGTTTTCAACGTGCAGTGCATGTACAGCTATAATGAAGTGCCTTCCCTGTAGCTCAGTTGGTAGAGCATGGTGTTTGCAACGCCAGGGTTGTGGGTTCGATTCCCACGGGGGGCCAGTACAAATTTTTTATTTTTTTTAAAAGGCATGAAATGTATGCATTCACTACTGTAAGTCGCTCTGGATAAGAGCGTCTGCTAAATGACTATAATGTAAATGCCTTTATGATACTGACTTACATTTGATGTCTTATATTTGGGATCACAAAGTACTGACCATGATATGGCTTATCAGTCTCTTGCTCCTGCTAATGCAGCAGTGGATGTGCCATTTCTGTTTATGCCTAGCATTTTTACTGTTTGAATTGAGTTCTGGTGTATCAAACCATATCCACCTCTTAGTGTTGATCAGTTAGCCTGTTCATGTGACTACTTATACAGATGAGGTATTTCCTTGATCTGTAGAACTGGTGGTCGGCCCATGGATAACTGAGCTTTGTTATGCTGGAGTTACTAGAGGTCACTAATGCTGCTGGTCCTCCGATAGTCTCATGATATTGTCACATCAACAGGCCGACACTCTTCGGATACTCTGAAGGGTTTGGATTGATTTGTGTGGCGTGTTAGAGGCAGTTGGACATTCAACAATTTTATATTTAATTCTTGTTAAGTTCAGACCTGATTTAATTTCCCATTGGCCTTTTCTAATGAATCAAGTATTACCTAATTGATCTCCTCTACAGGTCCTCTGAATTGGAGTGTTTTACTCTTTTCCCATCTGCGTCCCATGGAGCTTCCACCCCTGCTGTGTTCAGTCAGTCACTATTTGTTCAGATGGGAAGTGTTTACCAAACTATTTCTTTAAATTCCACTTCCTGTTTTCTTTTTTTTGTCACTGACCTCTGGGATGCACATGAATGCCTTGTTTAGTCACTTGGTATGGAGAGTCAGTGTACTGTCATAGAGGTTGAAGATGTCCTCCAGCAACTTTATTTTGTGTATTTTTTTTATGTAACTTTTACTGTTGAAATGTGATATCTCAAGTATAAATGCAGTGAAGTACACACTTAAGGCAAAAAATAAATATTTTTGGCGTGAATGTTTTTAGAGACAACTGATTTCTACAGGTATCTAGTATTCCCATATTCCTTCCAAGGTAAAGCAAAAGGAAGTGTTAGGCTTATTTTATCTGTTAGTGGTCTGCACCTTAATCGCATCTTATCTCCTTGACAAGTTTGACATTTTTACTGGCTAAGTCAGTCTCCATACTACTGTATCTAGGTCAGGACCTGTGTTGCATCATGAACGGGCTGTCTGTTTACTCCTTAACCACACCCTTCCTTCCTCTGTAGATGCTGCTGCACGTTGGAGGTATGCGTTCGGCCCTGGGGCTACTGGCTGTCAGGAGGGCATGCTGCCTGTCCCGCTCCACCCACAACTCCCCTCAGACACTGGAATACAAGCCCATCAAAAAGGTCATGGTGGCCAATAGAGGTACAGTAACAATTCTCCCACCCTGGTAATTCTGACACTAAAACACTGAAATGTCAGCCAAAGTGTTGTAGCTAGTTTCCTCTCACCACATGATTATTGTCCTGAGACTGCATGATCATAGCTGAGTAATCCAACTATTTGTAGGTGAGATTGCCATCCGTGTGTTCCGGGCGTGCACTGAGCTGGGGATCCGGACAGTGGCTGTCTACTCTGAACAAGACACCGGCCAGATGCACAGGCAGAAGGCAGATGAGGCTTACCTGATAGGGAAGGGCCTGCCGCCCGTGGCTGCCTACCTGGACATCCCTGACATCATCAAAGTTGCTAAGGTCAGAGATGTGAATATGTATTTTTGAAACTTTTCTGAACGAACTGTTACTGCACTTTAAGATCACACCTTTATGTTTTTCCCACATCGTTTTATTATTTTTCTCAGGAAAATGATGTGGATGCAATCCACCCTGGGTATGGCTTCCTGTCTGAGCGATCAGACTTTGCTCAGGCATGTGTCGATGCTGGGGTACGCTTCATTGGCCCTTCCCCTGATGTGGTGCGCAAGATGGGAGACAAGGTGGAGGCTCGATCCATCGCTATCCGTGCAGGTAGGCCGGACACCCACTGTCATGTTCAGCACTGTCTGATGGATGTTTCATGTTTTAAAATCATTTTTTCAGCAAAATCATCAAACATAAGCTGACATTGTGTACTGTTAAGCTCATATTGTTAGATTTTTTTGCTTCCAGGAGTCCCAGTTGTACCAGGGACAGACGGTCCCATCACTTGCCTATCGGAGGCCCAGGAGTTCTCCAACACCTATGGCTTTCCCATCATCTTCAAGGCTGCCTACGGTGGTGGGGGCAGGGGGATGAGGGTGGTCAAAGAGTACGAGGTGAGTAGAAATATCTGTGCCTAAGTAGATGCTCCAGTCTGAGTGTTTTGTCTTTGTGCTGGCTGACCTATTGATCCCCGTCGGTGGACGTGTGTAGGAGCTGGAGGAGAACTATCAGCGTGCGTACTCTGAGGCCCTGGCGGCGTTTGGAAACGGTGCTCTGTTCGTGGAGAAGTTCATTGAAAAACCCAGACACATTGAAGTGCAGATCCTGGGTGAGTTTGTTTGCTAGACTGTTTTTGTTGAGTCTTTTAAAAGGGTTGTATACAGTAGATCTAATCACATTGTCATCCCATCTCTCCCAGGTGATAAGTATGGTAATGTTATCCACCTGTATGAGAGGGACTGCTCTATCCAGAGGAGGCACCAGAAGGTGGTAGAGATCGCCCCGGCTGTACAACTGGACCCACACCTCCGGGACAGACTCACCGCTGACTCTGTCAACCTGGCCAGACAGGTACAGGATGCAACACACACAGGCGTGCACACACACTTTATGATACATTCTTTTAATAGGGAGTGTAGAGCTGAAACCTTGTATTCCTTTTAAAAAATGACAATGTTTAGAGTTTTGGCACTGCTGCCTTTAAAATGGCTGAGCTGTATGTATTTGCAGTTTTGAATGGAAATCAGATGATCATTGTTTGAACTGAGTGGCGTTTTAGTCTGTTTTATTGTGCAAAATCACTTCTCAGAGACATGACCCCATAAACATCAAGGATGAAAGTTGAGAAACCCTGAGTTTGTTCGTTCTGGCCTTTTGTTGAAAACTGGTCATAATGAAAAATGTTTTTTTTTTTTGTAGAAAGGCCCTCAAAGCGCAATGTGTTTTATATTCGTTTATAAGCTGCTCTGAGCCATTCAAAATGGGTGCTCTCATTGTGTTGTGCTCATATAGGCAATGGAGACGTGTGGGAGGAGGATGAAAACCTGGAAAGGAATCTTGCAGTTTAAGAAAGGGATTTAGAGACCGAAAGAGCCATTTCGATTCATAAGTGTCCTACAGGGAAGGAAGAAAGGATCAAACTAAAGGACTGGAGCCTAATTAAAGCGGTGGAAAGAAATTCCACCTGCAGGCTACCAATTGGCACACTAGATGGCAGCATTCAACAACACAGATGGCCAGAGGAGGCTGCCACTAGTAGTAAACTCCTGAGACTGCCACTCTCACAATAAATATCACCTGTAAGGGGGCTTTCACACCATTGCGTTTACTCCCTTAGTTCGTTTGGTTTGAACTGGTGTGAATACTATCCGCACTAAACCATGCACGGTGCTTCGCTCAAAAAGGGTGGTCTCGGTCCGATTTCAATTCGTACTGTTGTGCGGTTCGCTGCAGGTGACATGGCAGTCTGGACCAAACACGGGGAACAACAGTTATTCAGTATTATTGATTGTTTGACTGCAAACATTTGATGACATGCATGCTGCCTAGTAGATCTCTGAAGCATTCTGAGTAGGCCTATAGCAGCACATTTGAGTGCATCGGGGGGGGGGGGGGGGGGGGCGCTGTGGCGAGATGGGCTACTATATATAGCCTAGTCATGTAGCAGTTAGGGCAGCTATTGTGCTGTTTCATCCCGCATGTTGGAAGACCAAAGCGAAAGTAATGAAGATTGAGACACGCAAGTGATGTTTCATTATAATCATAGACATATTTAATGTTAGCAATTTCGTCCTATAAACAGATGACTTGCATAGACACGTGGTTTGTTTAGGCATGTTAGTTTGTTTGACTTTTGACAATGTGAAACCAACCAGACAAATTGGGGGGGGGGGGGGGGGTTATACAATGGAACAAGTGATCAAACTCTGATTTGAACTATAGCTCAGCACTGTGCTAAAATATCCTAACACATAATTGAAGAATTTCCTGATTGCAATCAAGCTGACTTTTGTTTTCTTGAGGTGGAAGCAATTACTTTGATCTGAAAACAGTTACTGGTGTTAGTGGCATCCCACCGATTTCCCATCCTGTGTGAGATAAGCTATTAGACGTTGTGTACACTAGCTGGTGTGCCTGTCATGTGCACCCTTGAGCTAGCTGTATTTTGCATGTGCTTGTATGACCTTTTTTGCTGTCTGTTTTCGGGATGGCAGGGGGTGGGACGAGTTTGATATGTTTGAGGGAGAGAAGAAAGACCTGTGTGCATGTTGAACTGCTTGAACTCGTCCATCCAACCTGGTACCCAGACATACACTACAGTGACCAGACATACACTAGTGACCAGTCTCCCACACCATCTGCTCTGTCAATAGTTTAACAGAATGGAAAATATTACTACACTAGCATTGGTCTCTGTGAGGGAGAGAAAGAAATTGGGTGTGATTGAGGGACAGAATTCCTCTCCATCTGTTCAGTCATATGGCAGTGAGAAATGAAGAGGCGTGGCGACGAGAACATTTGGCTATGCATGCACTTCTAGAAACCTGCTCACCTAACGAAAACAAAACCCTGCCGGTGGTGGTTCACTAAGACTCCTCCCACATGAGCACCTTGATTGAATATCAGATGTGAAGTCCTTCAGCATGCGTTTCCACAAGGGTCCAGCTTGTCATGTCAAAGAGATGTTCAAATTTTCCATTAAATAGTTTGTGGGTCTTATCTATAAGTGAATTGTACATTTTAATGCTCAATGATTCTCCTGTTGTATAATCCTATGATTATCTATGGATATCCCACATCTGAGAAGTCCATGCCTTATCTGAGGAGGATGTTCACCCATATACCTTTTTATATAGCACCTTCCCCAGACCCGAGTAAATTTTATGGTCACTTTGATCTGTCATTTACAGCTTTATTCATCTGCGGTAATTTTAGGAAACTTGATTCCAACTTCATTAAGAGGGTGGTCCAGCCCTTTATCTCAGGAGTAAGCTGTGGACCAAAATATCAGTGTGAAACATGCTTTGGGTAGACTTAGTTAGGATTTGAGATATGAAATAGATTTATTTTCTCTAGAATACTAGGGTAATAAATTCCTCCAATGATACATTACAATATTGATACATGTGCTTGTCAAGGCGTGGTTATATCGATCACTCTTATATCTGCAAACATTATGAAAACACCTGCTCTTTCCATAAGACTGACCAGGTGAGAGCTATGATCCCTTATTGACGGGTTAAAGAAGGATTTTTATGCAGTAACAAATCAACATATTTTGATGTGATTGTGGGCTGATAGTTGGTGGATAAGTGTTTTTACTCCAAACCCAGAAATGGTTGTTATTCAATTACAAAGCTACCACCGGGAGTTTTGATAAGGTCACAAAATAAAACTTGAATAACTGAAATTGCTAATGAAAAGACATCTCTGTCAAAACTAGTTTGTGTAATATATTTTTGTCTGGTTTCCATGGTGACCGCTCTACCCAGAGCCTCTTAAGAACATGTAGGGGTGTGGTCACAGCCTTGATACGGTCTCCTACTTCCATTCTTTTCTCTTCTAGCCCACATGCTCATTTAATTCATTTTACACCCCCAGCACAAATGCACTCTCTCCAACTGTCTTTGTTCTCAACTCAGCCAGCATTGACATATTTAACACAGCAGATTGCCTTAGTTTCTGAATTGTTGTGCTTGCATGTACAGTACCTGTCATTGGTGATGGAAGCCAAGTGTTCCTATCTGCCGGCGTCTACCACGTCTCGTCCACGCTCCAGGGTCTCGTTTCCCCCCCCCCCCCCCCGGTCTCGTCCCCTCTCCTCCAGAAACAGAAGGAACAACAGAAACAGATCCCAGTTCCTACATTTGAATAAAAAAAATTATTTTATCAAACAAAACTATGCTACATTTTATCTCTGGGACCCTCAGGATGACCAATCAGAGCAAGATTACTGAATGTAAGTACATTATTTACCTTCAGAGGTGAATGTATCAAACCAAGTGGCGTGATACATTTTGTTTGTTGTGCACTCACCTCAAACAATAGCATGGTATTTTTTCACAAATAGCTACTGAAAATTGGACGGTGCAGTTAAATTCTTGTTAATCTAAACGTTCTGCACATGTAAGACATGTCTTTGTCCTGGGAAGTTGATGTTACTTACGTCATTTCTAGTCACATTAGCGCATGTTAGTAACAGCCGTCCCGGTATAGGGACACCGATCCCGTAGAGCAGGTATTCCCAAACTGGGTTTTGTGCAATGCCATCAGGGGTACGCCAAATAAAAATGTGATTCACATAAAAAAATATTTCTGAAGAGGCAACTCTGGGATGCTCGCATTCTAGTCAGTGTCTGTTCTTTTGCTCATCTTAATCTTTTATTTTTATTGGCCAGGCTGAGATATGGCTTTTTCTTTGCAACTCTGCCTAGAAGGCCAGCGTCCCGGAGTTGCCTCTTCACTGTTGACGTTGAGACTGGTGTTTTGCAGGTACTATTTAACGAAGCTGCCATTTGAGGACTTGTGAGGTGTCTGTTTCTCAAACTAGGCACTAATGTACTTGTCCTCTTGCTCAGGTGTGCACCGGGGCCTCACACTCTTCTTTCTATTCTGGTTAGAGACAGTTTGTGCTGTTCTGTGAAGGGAGTAGTACACAACTTTGTACGAGATCATCAGTTTCTTGGCAATTTCTCGCATGGAATAGCCGTCCGTTTTTCAGAACAAGAATAGACTGACAAGTTTCAGAAGAAAGTTCTTTGTTTCTGGGCCGTTTTGAGCCTGTAATCGAACCCACAAATGCTGATGCTCCAGATATTCAACTAGTCTAAAGAAGGCCAGTTGTATTGCTTCTTTAATCAGGACAAATGTTTTCAGCTCTGCTAACATAATTGCAAAAGGGTTTTCTAATGATCAATTAGCCTTTTAAAAATGATAAACTTGGATTAGCTAACACACCGTGCCATTGGAACACAGGAGTGATGGTTGCTGATAATGGGCGTCTGTAGATGAACCACAACACATCTGCCGTTTCCATCTACAATAGTAATTTACAACATTAACAATGTCTACACGGTATTTATGATCAATTTGATATTTTAATGGACAAATGTGCTTTTCTTTCAAAAGCAAGGACATTTCTAAGGGACCCCAAACATTTGAACGGTAGTGTATATTGCGAGTTGTGCCTTTCCTCAGCCACAGTGTGTTTATGTGCTATCTCATAACTCAATGAAACCTTCACTCTTGCGCAGACATTTAGAAGGAAAACAATCAGAAAAATAAGCCCCTGGAGTTTTTTCATTGAGAATTAAGATGACTTTTGAGTAGTAGGGCATGTATAACAGCAACCATTTTAATATGGAGGGGCTAGAAGCATCTTATATGGTGTGTGGCTAGGACAGGCAAGCCCCATACTATTGTGGAGGACTTAATTCCTTCCTGCTGCCGTGGATATGGCTGGGACAATGCTGGGGGAAAAGGCCAATAAAACTATACAGACGACTTCTTCATCAAACAACACGTTCATGACGCATCAGTGACATGGCAGGAGATTAAGTGCTTTGAGACTTGTTAAGGTTCATATCACTTCCACCTTACCAGCCACCCTAGACCCACTCCAGTTTGCATACTGCCCCAGCAGGTCCACAGACGATGCAATCGCCTGCACACGGCCTTATCCCGTCTGGACAAGAGGAATACCTATGTAAGAATGCTTTTCATTGACTACAGCTCAGCATTCAATTATGAGCTTAGTACCCTTCAAGCTCATCAAGCTGGAGGCCCTGGGTCTCAATCCCGCCCTGTGCAATTGGGTCCTAGACTTTCTGACGGCCGCCCCCAGGTGGTGAAGGTAGGAAACGTCTCCACTTCGTTCACCGTCAACACGGGCCCCACAAGGGTGCGTGCTCAGCCCCCTCCTGTACTCCCTGTTCACCCACGACTGCGTGGCCATGCACGCCTCCAACTCAATCAAGTTTGCAGACGACACAACAGTAGTTTGCTTGATTACCAACAACAACGAGACGGCCTACAGGGA
This sequence comes from Salmo trutta, assembly GCF_901001165.1. Classification (NCBI taxonomy): domain Eukaryota; kingdom Metazoa; phylum Chordata; class Actinopteri; order Salmoniformes; family Salmonidae; genus Salmo; species Salmo trutta. Next base: position 78,370,037 of record NC_042968.1, read on the forward strand.
GGAGGTGAGGGCCCTCGGAGTGTGGTGTCAGGAAAACAACTTCTCACTCAACGTCAACAAAACAAAGGAGATGATCGTGGACTTCAGGAAACAGCAGAGGGAGCACCCCTCTATCCACATTGATGGGACCGCAGTGAAGAAGGTAGACCGTTTTTAAAAAATTCCTCTGCGTACACATCAGACAAACTGAAATGGTCCACACACGTAGACAGTGTGGTGAAGAATGTGCAACAGCGCCTCTTCAACCTCAGGCGGCTGAAGAAATTTGTCTTGTCACCCAAAACCCTGACAAACTTTTAGATGCACAATCGAGAGCAGCCTGTCGGGCTATATTACAGCCTGGTACGGCAACTGCACTGTCCTCAACCGCAAGGCTCTCCAGAGGGTGGTGTGGTCTGCACAATGCATCACTGGGGGCAAACTACCTGCCCTCCATGACACCTACACCACCCGCTGTCACAGGAAGGCCAAAAAGATCAAGGACAACAACCACCGAGACACTGCCTGTTCATACCGCTATCATCCAGAAGGTGTGGTCCGTACAGGTGCATCAAAGCTGGGACTGAGAGAAGCTGTTTTTCAATCTCAAGGCCATCAGACTGCTAAACAGCAATCACTACCTCAGAGAGGCTCACTGGCCAATTTAATAAATGGATCACTAGTCACTTTAAACAATGCCACTTTAATAATGTTTACGTGTCTTTCATTACTCGTGTATATACTGTATTTTGTACCATCTATTGCACCTTGCCTATGCCGCTCATCCATATATTTATATGTACATATTTTCATTCACCTTTAGATTTGTGTGTATTCGGTAGTTATTGTTAGATATTACTGCACTGTCGGAACTGGAAGCACAAGCATTTCACTACACTCGCATTATCTGCTAACCATGTGTATGTGACCAATGTGATGTTTTGAAACAATTACTGCTTTGCATACAAGCCAGTGAATTCTATGCATTACAGCTGGATGAGTCAACAGACTTGGCGGGCCTGGCACAGCTCCTGGTATATGTTCTTTGTTTTTGGAGGGTCAATTAAGGAAGACATCCTCTTCTGGAAACCAGGACAACAGGAGAGGATATTTTTAAAGTACTGGACAACTTTGTGACATCAAATGGACTTTGGTGGTCAAGATGTGTTTGTATCTGTACTGATGGTGCAACAGCCATGACAGGGAGACATAGTGGAGTGCTAACGCGCGTGCAAGCAGTTGCTCCCGATGCCACTTGGGTACGCTGCAACATCCACTGAGAGGCTCTTGCTGCCAAGGGAATGCCTGACGGCTTGAAATGCATTTTGGACACTACAGTGAAAATGGTTCATTTTGTTAAAGCAAGGCCCCTGAATTCTCGTATTTTCTGCACTATGCAATGATATGGGCATCGACCATGTAACGCTTTTACAACATACAGCGCTGATTATCAAGGGGCAAAGTATTGACGCTTTTTTGAATTGAGACAAGCCTTTACTGAGCATCATTTTCACCTGTCTGATCGCTTGATGACGAGTTTCTCACACAACGGGCCAGTCTGGGTGATGTTTTCCTCGCCTGAATGAGCTGAATCTAGGATTACAGGGACTCTCCGCAACTAGATTCAATGTGCGGGACAAAATTGAGGCTATGATTTAATAAGTTGGAGCTCTTCTCTGTCTGCATTAACAAGTACAATATACAGGTCTTTCCATCATTGTCCTTAAGCTTGTTCATTTGTACACAAATCATACAATATGTGATATAGCGACGCACCTGAGTGAGTTGGGTGCGCAATTACGCAGGTACTTTCCCGAAATGTATGACATAAACAACGAGTCGTTATCACTTTCATGCCCTGCCTCCAAATTGCAACAAGACGTTATGTGAAAATTGAATTTAATCAGAAGCCACTGCCAGATTTCTGGATTGGGCTGCGCTCAGAGTATCCTGCCTTGTCAAATCACGCTGTTAAGGCAATGATTCCCTTTGCAACCACGTATCTACGTGAGAGTGGATTCTCGGCCCTCACTAGCATGAACTAAATACAGGCACAGACTGTGTGGAAAATGATTTAAAACTGAGACTCTCTCCAATACAACCCAACATTGCAGAGTTGTGCATTCTTTCAAGCACACCTTTCTCATTAAACTGAGTTCACAATTTTCGATGAACAAGTTGTCGTGTCTTTGGGGTACCATTAAACTGAAGACATGTTTATCAATTAACTCGCTGTAATTATCATGCGATTAAACTGATTAATCGTTTAATTGTAATTAACTAGGAGATCGGGGCACCAAGGAGAATATTCAGATTACAAAGTTATAATTTTCCTAATATAACTTTCCTATATTATAATATAGGCCGATTTATCTTCTATTTTCAATGGCGTATTTTACCTCTCCAGTCTCATTCCAAACGTCGTAAATTGTTGTATCTGCACGAACCCAGTCTTTACTAAAATAATCCATACATCAATTGTCTTAAATCATTTATTTACTACACTAAGTAATTAACAGAAAACATACAAACAGTAATTATCGTCACAAAGGATTGGTAGCGTAATGGGCTAACAGGCAGGTCGGCCTGTTGAACAATGGATCATAAAAGTCAGCTGAGGATGCACACCTACAGAGTTCATTAATATTACAATTGACAATTGAACGCTCACTCATTCGGGAACAAATGCAATCAATATATATTTGCGCTCAGTGTCGTCGGGATCCTTGTTTGAGCGTCGTTCTGATGGAGAGTTCTCTCTCTCTCGGTTAGAATGGATCTTTCAAAGCGACATTCATTAATGTCGTCATAGAATGGATCTTTCGTTGGTCTTCGCGTTCGATGATATAATTTTACTTAGCTGCAGACTAATAATTAATATCAAAGACTTGTTCTTATTCTGTCGGTCTCGATAGTAAAAGTTAACCACGTGGTATAGTTCACTTTCAGTAGAGGAATTGGATGGTAAAACCTACTGGCCCACTCGAAATGGAGTGGAGGCCTGGTCTGGAGAAATGTAAATCAGGGTATAGTTTTATAGTGACCCTAGAACAGGCTTGTCAAATGACGCCTGGTCCTGTCTGTGTCCCTGGGGGGCGTGCCGATGGCTGAGTTAGAATTGGATTTCTGTACCAAGCTTATCACATTAACATCAGTACATAGCATCTCAATGTATTACAAATAGCTTTATCCTTATTAATACATTTTATACAACCATTATGATGCAAGTCTCATCGCTGAGGCTATTATATAAACAGTTTATGGTAATATGGCTATATTGTCTCTTCTGAGTATCACAAAATTGTACCAAGCGGACCAGTTCGTAGCTGGATTCTTCACCAATCTTCCATACCTTCTCCAGAACACACGTCGCTCGGTTCTCCAATTCTATGAGTTGGAAGAATTTCCTTTGTCTCTCTATGAAACATGTGGTAGGAGATTCTCCTCTTAGAGTTTTTACAACCCTTTCACACAGGGCCTGGGTTGGGGGGAAGGTGGTTGGGGGATGGTACAAAGGGGAGGGGGCCAACTGTCCTCCCTGTACCCAAAGAGGCCAACGTCATGACAAAGTAAAGATGGTTAAATAAAGAGCAAAATTATTTATTTGTGCCTTGGTGCCTATAAGAGCCCTTTGTCACAACCCGGCTCGTGGGAAGTGACAAATTCACACTGTGTGGCAGGCTTACAATGATGGCAAAAAACATTTGAGAGTGCGCTGACCCTGGTGCTGGAGGGGATATGCAGCTGGAGGTTGAATGTTTTGAAGGGGTACGAGACTATAAAAAGTTTGGGAACCACTGCCATAGAGGATGAGGATAAGTATACAAACAAAGCCCATAATGGAATGCAGCCTGTTCTATGCAAATGTGAGAATCAGATTTTCTTTTGGGGGGGGGGGGTAATATATGGGTGCAAGCAGCTCTCCCCCTGGCTGGGGTTGTAATTGGATTGAAATGACTGATGCTATTTGCTGTGGCACTCCATTTTAAAAGAAGAGAAAAAAAGTTGTATTGCCAAACATTGTTTGTAATAAAGTTTTCATACCCCTTATTCCATATTTTGCTGTTACAGCCTGAATTAAAAATGGATTCAATATTTTTTTTCTCACACGTCTACACAATACCCCATAATGACAAAGTGAAATGTTTTAATTTATTGAACATTACATATAGAAACATCTAATTTACATGGTGTTTCACATCCCTGAGTCAAATGTTAGAATCTACTTTGGCAACGATTACAGCTTTAAGTCTTTCTGGCTAGGTATTTAAGAGCTTTCCACACCTGAATTTTACAATATTTGCACATTATTATTTTAGAAATTCTTCAAGCTCTTCCAAGTTGGTGGTTTATCATTGGTAAAGATTTAAGCGGTTTTCCTCAGATTTTTTTTCCTGTGCTTAGCTCTATTCATTTTTTATTTAAAAAAAAATAAATAAAAAATGATCCCCCCCAAAAATTCCCATATCCTTGCAGATGACAACCATACCCATAACATGATGCAGTCACCACCATGAAGTTGTACGCAGTAATGTTTTTTGCAATTTTACTTTAGTGCCGTATTGGAAACAGGATGCATGTTTTGGAATATTTTTTTCTGTTAAAGCTTCCTTATTTTCACTCTGTCATTTAGGTTAGTACTGCGAAGTAAGTACAATGCTTATCCATCCTCGGTTTTCTCCTATCACAGCCATTTAACTCTGGAACTGGTTTAAAATCCCCATTGGCCTCATGGTGAAATCCCTGAGTGATTTCCTTCCTCTCCGGCAACTGAGTTGGCAAGGACGCCTGCATCTTTGTAGTGACTGGGTGTATTGATACACTTTGGATGGTGTAATTAATAACTTCACCATGCTCAAAGGGATATTGAATGTCTTTTTTTTTTTTTTTTTTAACCAGTCGGTGCCCTTTGCGAGGCATTGGAAACCCTCGCTGGTCTCTGGTTGAATATTTGTTTTGAAATTCACTGTTCAACTGAGTGAACTTATGTGCGTGATACAGAGCTGAGGTAGTTATTCAAACATGTTAAACACTATTGTACACAGTGAGCCCATTTGAACTTTATTTGACTTGTTAAGCAAATGTTTACTCCTGAACTTATTTAGGCTTGCTGTAGCAAAGGGGTTGAATACGTATTGACGGAAGACATTTCAGCCTCTTTGTTTACCCAAAAAGTGTGTGTGTGTGTCTCTAAACCTTTTACTTTGACATTATGGGGGGGGTGATGTGTGTAGGCCTGTGACCTAAAATCTCAATTTAATACATTTTAAATTCAGGCTGAAACACCTTGGGAAAAATCAAGGCGTGTGAATACTTTCTAAAGGCACTGTACATACACAGCACTTATCCCGTGTGTGACATGAACTGCCTAGCCATGAGCCTGTACCTTCACGTGGGTGACTGAATGAATGAGAGGGCGCCTGCCTAGCTGGCGGAGAATAGTTTTGGGCAAGGGATGATTTTTAGAGTGGTTCAGATTTCAGAGAATTTGGCTAGTGCTATTTTGACACCCCGCAGCGCTGTGGAGGGGGAAATGGTCTGATATATTAAATCCTGCTTCCTCCTTGGCTGAGCTCTAGTAAGGCTGTCTAAAAATGACTATAATCACAATGGGATATCGCAGTCTTTAGTAGATATTAGCTGTCTTGTCGTTTCCCCTTTTTAGTAGATTTCGTTTTCTGTAGTAGTGGGAAAAAAATAAATAAACGGATTCAGTTGGTGTGAGTGAGAGAGACTTGGTTTATTCATTGTATGAAGTTAATTTTAGCTTTTGAAACACAGAACTTGTAAGCTCTTCCAATAGAATTCAGAATCTGAGAATTTGCCAAGAAATCCAGTCATACTTATTTCTTCAAATATCTTTCCATGTCCTCAGGTAGGTGAGGAATTAAGAGGTTTGCATCTAATTGCATTTGTCTGTGTGTACAGGTGGGCTATGAGAATGCTGGCACGGTGGAGTTCCTGGTGGATAAGCATGGAAGGCACTACTTCATCGAGGTCAACTCCCGCCTGCAGGTGGAGCACACCGTTACCGAGCAGGTCACAGAGTAAGTCACAGCCGTTAACGAGCAGGCCATGGCCGTTACCTGGCATTACAATATCACGTCTCTGACAAACTGTAAGACTGTTCCCTGTCTGGTCAAATTATGTCTGTTCATGGTAAGTGTCAACACTGTCCTTTTACTCACTGTCTTTATAAAGGTTGTGTCCCAATACTTCTAAATGCCTTCATTGTGTCAACTTATCTGAAAGCAATATGTAGGTAAAAACAACATGGCAAACCCATATCCATGTAGGTATTCTACATCCAGCCAAGCGCATATAGTCAAGTAAAGGTAATCCACATTCAGTCAAACTTGGCTGACGGTCATGAAATGTTGGATGACCGTAATTGGCCATTCGAATAGCAAAACACAGAACGGGCGTCAGCATTCGAGTAAATTATGGCATAATGGGTGGACCGGCAGCCATTTGTGAGGTGTACCCATAGGTGCAAAACGGGAAGTAAAAGCAGGAAGTGTACTCACCAATATGTGCTGTGATTTGTTAATTCATCTCAACTGAGAATGTGGTAGCTGCAGCCCAATATGACGACCAGTGTATGGAAAGGAGTGGGTGTATGGAAAGCACTCTGCTATAGTTTACTGTCTTTAGCTGTTTCTTACCACGCCAACTACTGTACCGCAAGAGTTTGGACTTCTGTTTTGAAGCCAGAGGATGAGTTTGAGTTGTATTTCACTGTTAGTTTTACACAATTTTAAATGTTCAGTTATAAAACTGACGTTTTATTTTTGAAGTATTGATGGGAGGACTGTTGTGTTGTATGCTTATACTTACTGTGACTGTCAAATTGATGTTGGCTACTAGGTAACTACTTCCCATGCTCCTGCTGGACAGTAGTGCTTGTTAAGCGGGAGCGAAGGGCACTGTGTCCTGTTGCTGATAACCACAGAAAGGAAAGCAAGCCTTTTGGAGTGCGAGTCTAGCCAATGAATGAGTGTTTTAGTTAGTTCAGTTTTTTGATGCTTTGTCTGCTTGATTGTTATGGTTGACTTGGGCTTCTTCTGCTTGGGAACTTGATTGAAGAGTTGATGCAATTTATCATGGAGGAAGAAAATGAGCCAGATGGGAAGACATGATACTACTTAGTCAAGGACTGAACATCTTGCCTTGTGATAACGCAAAGGAACCCTACAGAAGTGTCGTAACGATGAAGTAAATGGACTGCTATAGCAGATGCTTAAGAACATTATGTTCTTATGCCGTTTTCCTTTTCCATATAAATCACAGTCCAGGAGGTTGTATGAGTTCTACATTCAGAGCCAGAATCCTAGTCCACAAATGGCACAGTGAGACTATGTCATTTGGACTTCCTACTCTGGACACTAAAGATGATAGAATGTCTAATCTCACCTGTCATATGCATTTAGAGGTGAAACACTGACAATTGCATGCACTTATCAGATGCAGCAAAGTCCTCTATTTAATCATTCAGGAGGGATGAAGGCAAAGCAGCATCATTTTTTAACACTGACTCACACAGATTGATTTGAATGCTTTTTTTTGTGTGTTTCTCCTGTGCTCCTGGCACATACTTCTGTATTTGTGCCTGTCTGGTCGCGTGGAAGGAATGTAGGTTCATTCATTATAAATGTCCATCTTGTCACATGAAATTGAAACTGTCAAACTGCAATTGGCATTCAGCGGGAGCGCTCCTCTGAGTGATTGGGTCTGGAAATGCACTTGATTCTTTTTTTCGGAAACTCACCAAAAAGGCATTCGAGCCACCAGCCGCTGGCCATGTTCTCCTCCAGCTGGGTTGAATTCTCAGGTCTGAATATAGTGCTCTAGTGAGTAGGTTATTACACGACAGCTCTATTTTTGGCTGTCTGCCTCCACCTTTTATCATGACTTTCAATTGGTCACATTGATTAAGACCAATTAAGGTCCCCTTCTGTCACTTCCGAGTAAGTTGTGTGGTAATGGGAATCACTGGAAATGGCCCATGACATCGCAATGTGTTAACTCCTCAAACTCTGACTTCCCCAGTCTCATAACAGCTATTTTTCCTCCTTTCATTTCAGTCAATGTACATCTGTCCTTCTTTGGCGCATTCATCCTTTTTTCTTGCGTTGCCATAACATCACCTATCTAGGAACAGTATCCTGCTGTATGGAGCCCATGTACAGTGCATTTGGAAAGTATTCAGACCCCTTCCACTTGTTCCACATTTTGTTACCTTACAGCCTTATTCTAAAATTGATTGATGAAGAAAAACATGTATTTAATCTACCCACATAATGACAAAGTAAAAACTGGTATTTAGAAATGTGTGTGTATATATATCTAACACATTTACATAAGTAATCAGACCCTTTACTCAGTACTTTGTTGAAGCACCTTTGGCAGCGATTACAGCCTCGAGTCTTGGGTATGACACTACAAGTCACACCTGTATTTGGAGAGTTTCTCCCTTTTTTGTTTTTTTTCTTCTTTGCAGATCCCCTCAAGCTCTGTCAGGTTGGATTGGGAGTGTATTTTCAGGTCTCTCCAGAGATGTTCAAGTCCGGGCTCTGGCTGGGCCACTCAAGGACATTCAGAGACTTGTCCTGAAGCCACTCCTGCGGTGTCTTGGCTGTGTGCTTAGGGTTGTTGCCCTGCTGGAAGGTGAGCCTTCGCCCCAGTCTGAGGTCCTGAGTGCTCTGGAGCAGGTTTTAATCAAAGGATCTCTGTACTTTTCTCCGTTCATCTTTCCCTTGATCCTGGCTTGTCTCCCAATCCCTGCCGCTGAAAAACATCCGCGCAGCATGATGCTGCCACCACCATGCGTCACTGTAGGAATGGTGCCAGGTTTCCTCCAGACGTGATGCTTGCCATTCAGGCCAAAGAGTTGTTGGTTTCATCAGACCAGAGAATCTTGTTTCTTATGGTCTGAGAGGCATCTAAAGGAATTTTAGCAAATTCCAAGCGGGCTGTCATGTACCTTTTTACTGAGTAGTGGCTTCCGTCTGGCCATTCTACCATAAAGGCCTAATTGATTGAGTGCTTCAGAGATGGTTGTCCTTCAGGAAGGCTCAGTTTTGTTTGTTTGAAAGTATATTGGAACGTTCTTGGTAGCTACCTAGCTTATGTTGGCTCCCGAGACGCAGTTGGCGTCAGTTGCTGGGACTGCTTGTATCTTTCCAGTGATCCTGCTGACCAAGGACAGGTCTGAGGAGCTATTTGGCGTCACAGCTAGCCTAGCAGCTAGCTAGCTGGACATCAAGCTGGCAATGTGTTCTTGAGCGCAGCCCACAAAGCGGTTATCCATTGTGGCTGGGACGGCAGATTGTTCCGGGTTTGTGGCTGTCTAGATCCCTGCTGTTTGTTTTTAATTTTCCCGTGACCTTCCCTGTCTGGAATTGTGAGGAGTAACAGCTTAACATGCGTTGATAGCTACCATAAGCATAAGCATTTGTTACAACATAAAAGTAAAGTGTTTTGTCCAAATACTCGGATTCTACTAATAAAAGAATGGACGACCTGACCAGAGAGGTCCAGGACCTGAAGAACAGTTAGCAGAACAGTGCACCAGAAGAGGGAAGAACTGATACCAGCCATGAAAGCTGCCAGAGCTCGTGGAGACATTGCGTACATCCACTACGACAGGCTCATTGTCCACCCTCCCTCCCAGAAGCCTAGAAGGGATGAGCGAGCCAAGCCTATGGGTTTGTAGTCTCAACCCCGCAGCGCGCACACCAATTTATTAATGGACTTCTTAATGTATATATTTTTTTTCTCTTGCTTGGTCTGCTCTTTTCAATATTATGTCTGTCTCTGATAAGCTACCCAGGAAAGGGCTGAAAATGGCCCATATTAATACAATGTAGCCTTAGCAAGTTACTGATTTCATGAACCTTATTTCTAACATCTGATATCAACATATATTAGCCATTTCTGAGACTCACTTAGATAATTGTGATTTATACAAGTAGCAATACAAGGATATAACATCTATAGAAGAGACAAATGCTTATGGGGGGGGAGTTGCTGTATATATTCAGAGCTATATCCCTGTAATGCTTAGAGCTTGTGTCAAGTGTTATTGAAGTGTTGTGGTTGCAGGTTCACTTGGCACATCTAAAGCCTTTTCTTTTGGGGTGTTGCTATAGGCCACCAAGTGCTAACAGTCTGTATCTAAATAATATGTGTGAAATGCTTGGTAGTTTGTGATTTAAACAGAGGTCTACTTTCTCGGGGACCTGAATATTGACTGATGAAAACCAAGCTGTCTGCTCAAGAGGAAGCTTCTTAATGTAACCAGTGCCTGTAATCTGGTTCAGGTTATTAATCAACCTACCAAGGTGTTTACAAACACTACAGGAACAAGATCATCCACATGTATCGATCACATCTTTACTAATGCTGTAGAACTTTGTTCTAAAGCTATATCCGTACCCATTGGATGCAGTGATCACAATAAAGTGGCTATATCCAGGAAAGACAAATTTCCAACAGCTGGGCCTAAAGTAGTACATAAGAAATCATTCACAAGAATTTGATGTGACTCTTATGTGGATATCAAATATATGTTGGTCTGATGTGATTAATGAGGAGCATCCAGACGCTGCACTTGATGAAATTGCTTCTTCCAATTATTGATAAACATGCACCTGTTAAGAAACTGACTGTTAGAACTGTTAAGGCTCCATGGATTGATGAGGAATTGAAAAACTGTATGGCTGAAAGAGAGGCTAATAAGCCTGGCTGCACATCTGACTGGCTGACACTGCAAATTGAGAAATTATGTGACTAAACTCAACAAAAATAAGACAAAACTGTATTATGAAGCCAATATCAAGTACTTGAAATTAAATAATGGGCAGAAAGACATTCAACTACATCCCTCATCGAATGATGGCTTGTTCATCACAAAACCATTTGATGTTGCAGAATTTATTTGAATGATTACTTCATTGGCAAAGTGGGTAAACTTAGGCAGGAAATGCCTGTGACAAATAGTGAGCAATTATTTTCATGCATAAAAAAAATAAAATTAATTTAATGAAAGAGCAGTGCAAGTTTGAATTTTGGTGGAAAAATGTATTAACGATCAGTAATGACAAAACCTCCTGGCATTGACAACTTAGATGGAAAGCTACTGAGGATGGTAGCTGACTATAGCCACTCCTATCTGTAATATCTTTAATCTGAGCCTAGAGGAAAGTCTTTGTCCTCAGGCCTGGATGGAAGCCAAAGTCATTTCGCTACCCAAGAGTGGTAAATCAGCTTTAACTGGTTCTAACAGCAGACCTATCAGCTTGCTGCCAGCTCTTAGCAAACTGTTGGAATAAATTGTGTTTGACCAAATACAATGCTACTTCTCTAAACAAATTAAGACTTTCAGCATGCTTATAGAGAAGGGCACTCAACATGTTCTGCACTGATACAAATGACTGCTTGGTTGAAAGAAATTGATAATAAGAAGATTGTGGGAGCTGTAACATTAGATTTCATAGCAGCCTTTGATATTATTGACCGTAACTTATGTGTTATGGTTTTTCAAACTCTGCCATAGCTCTGAATCCACGATATCTAATAAATCTGAGCGGTTTCTTAAATGGAAGCTTCTCATGTCAAACATGTGAAGTGGGGTGTACCGCAGGGCAGCTCTCTAGTCCTTTTTTTATTTTTTTAACCAATGACCTGCCACTGGCATTAAACAAAGCATGTGTGTCCATGTATGCTGCTGATTCAACCATATACGCATCAGCAACCACAGCTAATGAATTCACTGAAACCCTTAAAGAGTTGCAGTCTGTTTTGGCCAGTAATAAACTGGTCCTGAACACCTCTAAAGTTAAGAGCATTGTATTTGGTACAAATCATTCTTTAAGTGGTAGATCTCAGCTGAATCTGGTAATGAATGGTGTGGCTGAACAAGTTGAGACTAAATTACTTGGCGTTACCTTAGATTGTAAACTTTCATGGTCAAAACATATAGAGTCAATGGTTTCAAAGATGGGGAGAGGTCTAGCCATAGAGATGCTCTGCTGTTTTGACTACACAAAGCAACTACTGCAGGCTCTAGTTTTGTCTAATCTTGATTATTGTCCAGTTGTGGTCCAGTGCTGCAAGGAAGGACTTAGTTAAGCTGCAGCTGGCCCATAACAGAACAGCACGTTTTGCTCTTAATTGTGATCAGAGGGCTGATATAAATGCTATGCATGCCAGTCTCTCTTGGCTAAGAGTTGAGGAGAGACTGACTGCATCACTTCTTTTTATAAGAAATGTGTTGAATCCCAAATTGTTTGCATAGTCAACTTACACACAGCTCTGACATACACTTATCCCACCAGGGGTCTTTTCATAGTCCCCAAATCAGAACAAATTCAAGAAAGCGTACAGTATTTTATAGAGCCCTTATTGCAGGGAACTTCCATCTCATATTGCTCAAATAAACAGCAAACCTGGTTTCAAAAAACAGAAACCCCTCGCAGCACATCGCTTCTCCTCTTTTTGACCTAGATCATTTGTGTATGCATTGATATGTAGGCTGCTTTTGCAACAGCTAATGGGAATCCTAATAAAATAACAAATTCCATCGCCACAGAGAAACTCTGTCAGAGTAACCATCAGGTTCTTGGTCTCCTCCCTGACCAAGGCCCTTCTCCCCCGATTGCTCAGTTTGGCCGGGCGGCCAGCTCTAGGAATGGTCTTGGTGGTTCCAAACTTCTTCCGTTTAAGAATGGAGGCCGCTGTTTCTTTGGGGACCATTTCACTGCTGCAGAAATTTTGGTACTCTTCCCAGATCTGTGCATCGACAAAATCGTGTCTCGGAACTCTACGGACAATTCCTTCGACCTCATGGCTTGGTTTTTGCTCTGACATGCACTGTCAACTGTGGGACCTTTTATATCCCTTTTCAAATCATGTCCAATCAATTGAATTTACCGCAGGTGGACTTCAATCAAGTTGTAGAAACATCTCAAGGATGATCAATGGAAACAGGATGCACCTGAGCTCAATTTTGAGTCTCATAGCAAAGGGTCTGAATACTTATGTAAATAAGGTATTTCAGTTTTTTCTTTTAAATAAATTAGCAAACATTTCTAAACCTGTTTTTGCTTTGGTATTGTGTGTAGATTGAGAAACAATTAATTTAATCAATTTTAGAACAAGGCTGTAATGAAATGTGGAAAAGGGGAAGAGGTTTGAATACTTTCTGAATGCTGTATGTGTGTATTACATTACACACTCTGGGTGGAGTGCGTTGTGCTTTCCCTTCTACATATTCAGGCTTATGGCAGACCTCAATTCTCTCAGCATTTGCACTACTCCAATTCTCCTTCCCACTCCTCTCCCTCAATTAAATTCTCTTTCTGCAGTGTGTGTCTACAGCTCAGTCATTATATGCTGTCTGTCACTGACCCTATAATGGGTTTCTAATCACTGCGTTGTGGCTAGATTGCAGCTGCACATTTGTCTAGTCTGCGAGAAATTAGGAATGGGAAACGAGAGCGGGGTGAGGGAGAAGGGTACTAAACTGGCACACGGATGAGGAAAGCTTGTCAACGGATTGATGTGTTGGGGCTGGTTTAAAGATGACCTGGATCTTATCCATATAGCGACGGGGTAAAGCGGGGTAAAGCGGAGAGACTTTCAGTGGAAGGATTTTAGGTTATTATACGGAGAGGGGCATTTTCCCCCACACCAGTGCCACATGCGCCGCATGGCATCAGCAATTAGTGGAAAAGGAAATCAGACTGTATATAGGAACCCCCCCCTCTTCTGTCTCCCCTCCCTCCCTCTGCTTCCAGCTCATATCACATCTTTGGTTTTGTGCAATGCAGTCTCCTCCGCCTCTCCTCTGTCCTCGTTTCCTTCGGTATTTTTCTTATTGTCCACCTCCTTTTCTTTCTTACCACCCCAACACTGTTTGGAACTGTAGCAGAATGGCCATCTTGTGGTCTCTGGATATAGGAGTTAGATTAGATAACAGTAGAACAAAGCAGGGACTCACTGTTTACAGCATGTCTGACATGTTTAAAGGGATTACTGCCCCCATTTGTTGTCATGTGCTACAGAGACGTTGGTTAAGCTAACACAGTTGTGCATCTTAGGCATTGTGAAATATCTAAGTCGAGAAGAAACGTACGAGGCAGTAGCTGCTTACCCCCCCCCCCCCCCCCCCCCCCCCAAGTGATCTCACCAGATGAGCCCTATGCCTGTTGACTTTTTATTTATCAAGTTTTAAATGTGGCCACTTACTACTAAATGAAAGAAACCTCATCAAGTAGATAATGTTTGACCGGGTACACGTCTAAAGAGCCATGTTGAGAATGAACATCACTACATAAATGTCATGTTCCAGGCTGCAACTAAATTATAGAATTGCGCAATTATCGTACAATGAACACTTTTTAGTTTGACACTGTTTGTAGAAAAGTACTTTTTGTCTTATTTTGTAAGTGCTTTTTCTACATCAAATGTATCGCCTGGTGACGAGTATTCCTGTTTTAGATTGAACGTACACAGGTTTGTATTAGGTTATTCATTAGCTTATGATTATATTTGTACATTTTGGTGATGGGGAAACTTTGCCAATAAAGAAATAATGGTATAAATTAAATGCAAGTATGGAAAATATTGTGTCCAAGTTAGTCAGTTGTTGGTCTCGGCCTGTACAGTTCGTCCTACGTTTGTTTCTGTCGGTTTGGAAGATATTCTGTCTTTATGACACAAACAGTATCCAGTCTACTCCAAGGCCTGAAGTTATCTTTGTCTTGTATCAAAACATTTGGCCTGTGTGTGTTTCAGAGTTCATAAAGTTTCACTACCAGCCAAAATAATTACATTTCATAGCTAGGTTTCCATTGAACTGGTGACAAATTTTCAAACAAATATTCTAAAATCCACATAAAGAAAATATGCACATTTTCCCACCGTTGGTGTGAAGACTTAGTGCACACAATGTACTTTTTCGCTTATGTTTTCATGTACTGAATAAAAATGTTAAGTTCAATGTGTTTCCATTGCATTTTAATTAACTTTTTTTTTTTTTTTTTGTCACATAGTCAAGCATCGATCATGTCACCAGAGTCAGACCCTCAATGTTTATTGGAAAGGAGCATAAAGAACGTGCACTTTCACCACCCTGTGAAGTTAATCATGTATCTTTAGCCAAATAAATTGCATGGTTTCCAGAGTCAGTGGGAGGACCACACACCATTTCATCGTGTGACTCCAAGTTTACTTTGATATGATGGGCATTACCACCGCCATTTCACTCAGAATTAATTTTTACCGACACTAAGATCCCACCATGTCGAACAAATAAATGCTTTGTGGGCTTTTATTAAATTGTATCGAAACGACCTGTTTCAATTTTTTTTTTTTGGTACGGTATGACTTAACGCGCATAACTGGATGGAAATGTGGTTTGATACAACAACTTCCAGCCAAGACACTTAGTTACTTTTTAATGTTGACCCTCACTAATTTAAGTAAAACTGTGTCTCTTCATTTAGTAAGAACATATTCCCTCAGCCTGGAGGCACAGACATGCACACATGCTTTTTAGCCAGTCAAAGTGCAGTAAAAAAGTGGTATCAGACTTGGCTTTGTTTTCTCTATGACCAGTAAAAAAACAATCCTGCATGTTGTTTGGAGCCCTAAAGTTCAAATGACCAGAATTGATTCTCTACACACCTTTTTCTTAATTAGAATGTAATGGGCAATCATTTCTGTAAATGTAACAAGTTCATATTTTTTTCTTCAACCTCACTGAAGGCGTTTCATGAACCCAATATCACGTTTTGAAATGAGAAATGTTTTGAACTCACATCTTCACATGTTGTGAAAGTCACCACCACGTCTGCATCATGTAGGGGAATAGACATGGTAGGGTGGTTACTTTAGGCACAACGGAGTGCTTAAAAAAATATATATATATATTTTTACTCTCCCCTTCTTTCTCCTGTCAGTGTGGACCTGGTTCATGCTCAGCTGCGTGTGTGTGAGGGGCGTAGCCTGCCGGAGCTGGGCCTAAAGCAGGATAAGATCCGGATCAATGGCTTCGCCATCCAATGCCGTGTGACCACAGAGGACCCTGCTCGCGGCTTCCAGCCTGACACTGGACGGCTTGAGGTAAGCAACACCCCTCCACTTCCCCAGCAGGCTACTGCCACTCAGTTATAATGGGCTGCATTCTCTCACTCTGTAGGGCCAAAAGGTTTCCTAACCATGAGCCCTGACAGAATTATTGGCCAGAGTTTTTCCTGTTTGGACTCATATCACGTGGGCTGGAGGAAAAACTCCTGGCCCTAGTTATGCATGTCCATTTTAGGGTAGTGTTTATTTATTTATTTATTTTTTTTTTTTGAATGCAGGTGTTTTAGTGGAGGCTCTAGACTGGGCCAACTCTGCTCTAAATGTTTGTTAGGGATGAGTTGCTTTTGGAAATAAATAATTGAACAAATATTGACATCAACCTCTCCCTCTTGGTTATGTTTGACATGTAGGCCTTGAATTAGTCCAAAATACTTGGCGGCTGTAGATTGTCTGTCTGGTCGTCTTTCTGATTCACACTGAGGAGCTGGATTTTCTCTTAATGCATTGAGTAGAGTCTCAGAACTGCTCTGACTGCCCTCGGTGGGGGGTTGGTCTACCTGACAAAGTTTCCGCTCAATTGCCAACCTTAAGGTCAGTCTCTAGCTCTCAAATGTAAGCGCCCTCACAAACTCATGCTGTCTGGTTCTGTTTGTACAGTGGTTTTCCGTACTTGTGATTTTCAAAGTTATCGATGGAAGTTGTCAAGTTCATGTCAGGTCTGGTGATGTTCAATACAGATCAACACTAGCACCCCTACTACTGTAATTGAGGATTAATCCTCTCACCTGAGGCTGCATGCATTCACGTAATCACCCCAGTTTTTCTAAACAGGATTTTAGAAATGTTAGCAAATGTATTAAAAATAAAACCTGAAATTACATTCACATAAGTGTTCAGACCCTTTACTCCCTACTCTGAAGCACCTTCGGCAGCAGTTACCGCCTCCAGTCTTCCTGGGTATGATGCTACAACCTTAGCACACCTGTATTTGGAGTTGCTCCCATTCTTCTCTGCAGATCCTCTCAAGCTCCCAGGTTGGATGGGGAGCTTGAGCTGCACAGCTATTTTCAGGTCTCCAGAAATGTTTGATCGGATTCAAGTCCGGGCCACTCAAGGACATTCAGAGACTTGTCCCGAAGCCACTCCTGCTGTGACTTGGCTGTGTGCTTAGGGTTGTTGTACTGTTGAAAGGTAAACCTTCGCCCCAGTCTGAGGTCCTGAGCGCTCTGGAGCAGGCTTTCATCAAGGATCTCTCTGTACTTGGCTCTGTTCATCTTTCCCTCGATCCTGACTAGTCTCCTTGCCACTGAAAAACATCCCCACAGCATGATGCTGCCACCACCATGCTTCACCGTAGGGATGGTGCCTTGTTTCCTCCAGGTGCTCTGACATGCACTGTCAACTGTGTGTATATATATAGACAGGTGTGTGCCTTTCCAAATCATGTCCAACCAATTGAATTTACCACAGGTGGACTCCAAGTTGTAGCAACATCTCAAGGATGATCAATGGAAACTGAGCTCAGGTGCATCCTGTTATGTAAATAAGGTATTTCAGTTTTTATTTTCAATACAATTGCAAAAATGTTAGCTTATGTCATTATGTGATGTGGTGTGTGTGTAGATTAAGGGGGAACATTTTTATCAATTTCAGAATAAGGCTGTAACGTAACAAAGTGGAAAAATGGATGGTATGAATACTTTCCGAAGGCTCTTTTTGTAAGCTTAAGAAGTTAATTTCAGAAATATTGTGGACCTGTTTGCCGCCTTCATTGGCTATGTACACGGTAGACTCATTGGCATACCTTACTACCCTAGCTAGTGTTTTCTAAAACCCACAGCACAGTGATTTACCAGTAAAACCTGAAAAGATAAGGGGCCCAAAACAACTCCATTGTGGAACACTGCAGTGCACATACAGTAAGTATGTCATATTGATAAAAGGTTTATTTTGTAGTTTCTCGCTTTGACCTATTTGATGACATACTTCTCAGGCAGCAGATGTAAATCCATGACCAGTGAGTTTTCAGACATTTTGTGTTAAATCAATGACATCAAATGCCACATGGAAATGTAGAATGATGGGTAGTCCTACACAGTGTGTGTATGTCTGACTGTATTCGACAACTAGTCTAACCACGTGCCCTAATTCCTGAGACTAGTCTGATGACATATCAATGTGGGCAATTATTACATCATTCCTCAGTAATTTGAGACTGCTAGATTTTTTTCCTTCCATGAGAATGGCATTCTCCTTGAAATTAAAGGTCCAATGCAGCTGTTTTCATCTCCATATCAAATCATTTCAGGGGAACAATTCAGTACCTTGCTATGATAGTTTTCAATTAAATTGTTCAAAAAGAAAAAAATTGCTTCATAGTGAAGAGCAATTCTTAAGCAAGAATTTAGCTAGGACTGTCTGGGAGTGGGGAGGGGAAAACAGAAAATTAGCTGTTATTGGCAGAGGTTTGCATCTTTCTTTATTGGTCTAAGTAATTTACTGCATGGTGGTGTCCCCACGGAAGACCAACTCCATCTGACCACAACAGGCTGAAATTGCAGGCGTTCTTTCCAAACAGCTCTAACACTAAAAGGGCATTATCGTTTTCACAGTATTATTCCAAACTCATGTGGAAATATAAAAACAATCACAGGAATTATGTTTTTGACTGCATCAAGGTGCTGGGAAAGTGGTAATATTACTTTCTAATTCCACAGTTCTGACAGTTAAGGGTGTATCAAAGCCATTTAAAAATGGTAAAAAAAAAATATATTTTTACTTTCATGACTTCAAAGAATTTCTCAAAGCACCCTGTAGGATTTGGAGAACTGCCTGTCTGAATGTAGGGAGGAGGAGAGAGTTTGAAATGCAGTTTCGGCCTTTGCTATCCTTGCCTCTAATGAAAGGCAATATTATGTAGCCATAATTATTGTCCATTAGAGATTTAGGAGACTATTGGCTAGATTAAAGGGGTTGCAAATTGCAGTTCGAATGCAGCAGGTGATGGGTAGAGCATAAATATCGACAGATGCGTTATGGATGGGCATCAAGTGAAATCAATAGGTGTGGAGTGGACACTGATGGGTGAATGTCTCAATGCTGGCCAGGGACAGGCTGGTAGATGAGGTAAACACTACAGACAGGTTCTCCAGTCACTCTGTCTCTCTCTCTCCTCTACTCTGTGTTTGTCTGAGGGCTGGCTTTGATCCCTCTCCAGTCTCTGCAACTCGGTGTCACCATTTCTTTTTTCTTTTTTTCTCACTCTGCTTTCCTAGACATTGACAGGAATAAGAATGTTTGTGCAAAAAGAATGAAACAGAACAACTTGTAAGCAACTTGTAAATGGGAATGTGACATCTAGTAAAGACTGGGTAGGGGTGCAGGTTTGTCTCTGGAATCTTCCCGGTGGTGTTTCTCCTTCAGAAGTGGAGAACCATCATTTAACAGGAAGGGAAAATAAGTACTAAAGTAACTGTCTAGTGCAAATCTCATTTTTAAAAGCTCATGCTGTTAGGTATGAACAATCTTTTTGACTAGTCCTTTTACTTGTAGTTGTCCTTTTACTTGTAGTTGTGACCAAGTCATACAAGACTAGGGGAGGCTCAGGAGTGCACCCTTTCTGCACACAAGCTAGCTAGCCAAGCAATCCACAGCTGGTGTTAGGAAAAAGGACAAAGCCTATACAACAACTATCTCGCCAGGCACTTATATTTCAAAGCTGGCTAGCCAACAATAAAGCAAGTCAAAGCAGTCCGATCCTACACGCAACAACCGTCTTGCCATTCCCTTCTATTTTAAATCCTGTGATTTGTAAGTAAAAGTTGTAATATGAAGAGGCAAGCTAGTTAGCTGTTGACTGATATACAGTCCGGTCCAAAATTATTGGCACCCTTGATAGGCAAAAAATACTTTATAAAATATAAATATTACTGTACTATATTGCAAAAAAACAATGCAAAGTGTATTACACTAATACAATTGTTAAACAAAATCTCTATCTGAGCAAATTTATATATTTTTTCCTCAGATTGCAGTCAATTATCGGCACCCCTGTTTTCAATAGCGCACCCTGGGAGGATAACAACACTGAGCCTTTTTCTCAAATATTTTGAGATTGGAGAACACATTCGGAGGGATCGTAGACCATTCATCCATATAGAATCTTTCCAGATCCTTTATATGCTTCATCTGTGCTTGTGCATTGCCCCTTTTCAATTCAAACCACAGGTTTCCAATGGGGTTCAAGTCCAGAGACTGATATGGCCATTGTAAATGGTAGATTTTGTGGTCAATTAATCAATTCTTTGTAGCTTTTGATGTGTGCTTGGGGTTATTGTCTTGCTGGAATATCCACTCCTGGCAGAGGCAACCAGGTTTTTGGCTAAAATTATGTTGTACTGGGTAAAGTTAATCATGCTGTTGACATTGATAAGGGGTCCCAGGACCAGCAAAATAGCCCCATAACAGCAAAGATCCACCACCATATTTTACAGTAGGTATGGGGTACTTTTATACTTATGCATCCTTATTTTGATGCGAAACCCACCACTGGTGAGCGAGAACTAATTTTTTTGTCTTTTTTGCTCAGCTTTATCAAGGGTACCTATCATTTTTGACCTGACTCTAGGTAGCAGCAGTAGCCAGAGTCAGGATGAACTAGCTAGTTAGTTAGCTAACCAAAAAATATCAGGAATGGTAATAATCAATTTGCATTTATTGCTGTTATAGTAAAGTGCCCTATTTGTTACATCGTGTGGTTCTAAATCCTGAATCAATCGATACTTCACTGCTCAAAAAAATAAAGAACACTTAAACAACACAATGTAACTCCAAGTCAATCACACGTCTGTGAAATCAAACTGTCCACTTAGGAAGCAACACTGACAATACATTTCACATGCTGTTGTGCAAATGGAATAGACAACAGGTGGAAATTATAGGCAATTAGCAAGACACCCCCAATAAAGGAGTGGTTCTGCAGATGGAGACCACAGACCACTTCTCAGTTCCTATGCTTCCTGGCTGATGTTTTGGTCACTTTTGAATGCTGGCGGTGCTTTCACTCTAGTGGTAGCATGAGACGGAGTCTACAACCCACACAAGTGGCTCAGGTAGTGCAGCTCATCCAGGATGGCACATCAATGCGAGCTGTGGCAAGAAGGTTTGCTGTGTCTGTCAGCGTAGTGTCCAGAGCATGGAGGCGCTACCAGGAGACAGGCCAGTACATCAGGAGACGTGGAGGAGGCCGTAGGAGGGCAACAACCCAGCAGCAGGACCGCTATCTCCGCCTTTGTGCAAGGAGGAGCAGGAGGAGCACTGCCAGAGCCCTGCAAAATGACCTCCAGCAGGCCACAAATGTGCATGTGTCTGCTCAAACGGTCAGAAACAGACTCCATGAGGGTGGTATGAGGGCCCGACGTCCACAGGTGGGGGTTGTGCTTACAGCCCAACACCGTGCGGGACGTTTGGCATTTGCCAGAGAACATCAAGATTGGCAAATTCGCCACTGGCGCCCTGTGCTCTTCACAGATGAAAGCAGGTTCACACTGAGCACATGTGACAGAGTCTGGAGACGCCGTGGAGAGCGTTCTGCTGCCTGCAACATCCTCCAGCATGACCGGTTTGGCGGTGGGTCAGTCATGGTGTGGGGTGGCATTTCTTTGGGGGGCCGCACAGCCCTCCATGTGCTCGCCAAAGGTAGCCTGACTGCCATTAGGTACCGAGATGAGATCCTCAGACCCCTTGTGAGACCATATGCTGGTGCGGTTGGCCCAGGGTTCCTCCTAATGCAAGACAATGCTAGACCTCATGTGGCTGGAGTGTGTCAGCAGTTCCTGCAAGAGGAAGGCATTGATGCTATGGACTGGCCTGCCCGTTCCCCAGACCTGAATCCAATTGAGCACATCTGGGACAACAGGTCTCGCTCCATCCACCAACGCCACGTTGCACTACAGACTGTCCAGGAGTTGGCGGATGCTTTAGTCCAGGTCTGGGAGGAGATCCTTCAGGATACCATCCGCCACCTCATCAGGAGCATGCCCAGGCGTTGTAGGGAGGTCATACAGGCACGTGGAGGCCACACACACACTACTGAGCCTCATTTTGACTTGTTTTAAGGACATTACATCAAAGTTGGATCAGCCTGTAGTGTGGTTTTCCACTTTTAATTTTGAGTGTGACTCCAAATCCAGACCACCATGGGTTGATAAATTTGGATTTCCATTGATTATTTTTGTGTGATTTTTGTTGTCAGCACATTCAACTATGTAAAGAAAAAAAAGTATTTAATAAGATTATTTCATTTAGATCTAGGATGTGTTATTTTAGTGTTCCCTTTATTTTTTTTTGAGCAGTGTATTTGACTTGGTGCAGCTGGGCTTGGGCCGTGTGCCCTAGGTAGAAGTTAATTTGAATAGCCAGGTGCATGTGTGTCTCATTGGCTGAGCTGGCAAATCAGCATTCTTTCTGCAGTATGCCCAAACCACTCTGTTTCCCAACAAATTTTTTTATATATATTTTTTAACTAGGCAAGTCAGTTAAGAACAAATTTTTAGTTACAATAACGGCCTAGCAAAAGACCTGAGGGGACGGGGACTGGGATTAAAAATATCTAAATATAGGAGAAAACACATCACGACAAGAGACAACACTACATAAAGAAAGACCTAAGACAACACAGCCTGGTAGCGACAACATGGTAGCAGCACAACACATCGTACAAACATTATTGGGCACAGACAACAGCACAAAGGGCAAGAAGGTAGACAACAATACATCATGCAAAGTAGCCACAACTGTCAGTAAGAGTGTCCATGAGGGAGTCTTTGAATGAAGAGATTGAGATGAAACTGTCCAGTTCGAGTGTTTGTTCTAGCTCGTTCCAGTCGCTAGCTGCAGCAAACTGAATAGACGAGCGACCCAGGGATGTGTGTGCTTTGGGGACCTTTAACAGAATGTGACTGGCACAACGGGTATTGTATGTGGAGGATGAGGGCTGCAGTAGGTATCTCGGATAGGGGGAGTGGGGCCTAAGAGGGTTTTATAAATAAGCATCAACCAGTGGGTCTTGCGACGTAATCAGAGATGATCAGTTTAGAGGAGTAGAGTGCAGCGACGTTTCCTATAAGGAGCATTGGTGGCAAATCTGATGGCTGAATGGTAAAGAACATCTAGCTGCTTGAGAGCACCCTTACCTGCTGGTCTATTAAATTGTGTCCATAATCTAGCATGGGTAGGATGATCATCTGAATCAGGTTTAGTTTGGCAGCTGGGGTGAAAGAGGAGCAATTTACGATAGAGGAAACCAAGTCTAGATTTAACTTTAGCCTGCAGCTTTGATATGTGATGAGAGTAGGACAATGTACTGTCTAGCCATACTCCCAAGTACTTATATGTGGTGACTACCTCATGCTCTAAACCCACAGAGGTAGTAATCACACCTGTGGGCAGAGGGGCATTCTTCTTACTAAACCACTTTACCATTGTTTTGGAGGTTTTCAGAACAGGTTAAGGGGAGAGAAAGCTTTTTGGACAATAAGAAAGCTTTGTTGTAGAGCGTTTAACACAAAATCTAGGGAGGGGCCAGCTGAGTATAAGAATATCATCTGCATATAAATGGATGAGAGAGCTTCCTACTGCCTGAGCTATGTTTTATGTAAATTGAGAAGAGCGTGGGGCCTAGGATCGAGCTTTGGGGTACTCCCTTGGTGACAAGCGGTGGCTGAGACAGCAGATTTTCTGACTTTATAAACTGCACTCTTTGAGAGAGGTAGTTAGCAAACCAGGCTAAAGATCCCTCAGACATCAATACTCCTTAGCCGGCCCACAAGAATGGAATTGTCTACCATATCAAAAGCTTTGGTAGCACAATATTGCTTAGAATCAAGGGCAATGGTGACATCATTGAGGACCTTTTAAGGTTGCAGTGACACACACAACCTGAGCAGAAACCAGATTGCATACCAGAGAGAATACCATAGACATTAAGAAAGCCAGTCAGTTGATTGCCAAGTTTTTCCAACACTTGATAAACAGGGCAAAATAGAAATAGGCCTATAACTATTAGGATTAGCTTGAATTCCCCCTTTTTTTAAATAAAGGACGAACCGTGGCTGCCTTCCAAGCAATGGGAACCTCCCCAGAAAGGGGAGGTTTGAAAGGTCGGACATAGGCTTGGCGATGATAGAGGCAGCAACCTTAAAGAAGAAAGGGTCTAAACCATCTGACCCAGATGTTTTTTTGGGGGTCAAGTTTCAGGAGCTCCTCTAGCACCTCGGACTCAGTTGACTGCCTGTGTAACAGTGTAGGTTCCGTCCCTCTTTTCGCCGCAACCCGGGCTCGAACCAGGGACCCTTGCACACATCAACAACTGACACCCATGAAGCATCGTTACCCATCGCGCCACAAAAGCCGCGGCCCTTGCAACGCAAGGGGAAACCCTCCTTCAAGTCTCAGAGAGTGACGTCACCGATTTGAAACGCTATTAGCGCGCACCACCGCTAACTAACTAGCCATTTCACATCGGTTACACCTGCAGGGAGAAACTTTGTAGCGGGGCAGGGGGGATAAGAGGGAGAAGCATCGGGGATAGTCACATTAGAAGGGGTGGGAGATGAGGAAATGTTGGATGGGCAAGGAGGAATGGCTGAGTCAAATAGGAATCCTGACTTAATGAAGTGGTGATTTTAAAGCGCTCAGCCGTTTGCTTCTTGTCAGTAACAACCACTATAAGGGACATGGGCAGCTGTGAGGAGGAGAGTTTATTCTCCAAGCAGGGGCACAGAGAAACGCTGCTTTTTAACATCCTTTAATTATAATTTTAGAATTTAAATTATTTTTTATTTTCACACTGGATGGATACTTCAATATTTGTTAATGGTTCTATAGGAAATTACTGCCATTGGATCAGTTTACTTTATGTTGTCAGTACTCAAGTCCAGGACTTGAACTCAAGTCACAATTTTTGTGATTCGTGATTCGACCAGTGGTGACTTGGACTCTGACGTGACCAGTCAAGAAAGTCTCTCTCTATTGGATAATTCACGGCAATAGGTACTGTATTAGCTAGCCCTACTAATTTGGAACGCTGTAAGTCAGCTTACTTCCTACATTATGAAATGTAGCTTCAAAGATTGTTGGATGGCAGCTTTTAGTCTGCCATGGGTCTCGCGACTTGGCTAAGACTGGCCCCGTGTTCACACAGGCATTTGTTAACCACGGTAAGATTTATTTTTAAAAATTTTTTTAAGAGCTGGGCTAAGGATTCACACTTGTATTCCAAAGCCCTGGGCTAACGGACAAACGCACATGCGACCAACATTCCATCTCTGCCCACGACCAATATTATAAGCAATAAGGAACACATTATTTCCTCTTGCTTCCAGCCTAGCATTTGATTTCCAACATTGATGGTCTGTATAAACCTTGCTGTCTGCCCCTACGACCTTGGAAACAATGTTTCACTTTTGAGATGTGATCTCGCCCCTGTACAGAGAATGCTGTGCAAGGACGAGAAACTTTTCTGATCCAGGCAAAATCATGCAACAATATTATTATGGATAGTTTGGACACACCTACTCATTCAAGGGTTTTTCTTTATTTCTACTATTTTCTACATAGTTGATGTCTTCAATACTGTTCTACAATGAAATAACACATGGAATCATGTAACAAAAAAAGTGTTAAACAAATCAAAATATATTTTATATTCTTCAAAGTAGTCTTGCTCCTTTTCTTGATCTCCAGTATTTTCCACTACTAGTAAAATTTATTTTTCATGTCTGACTTCTCCTTTTACCTCCTGAGCAACCAGTGAACATTCCCCCATTTTGAATTTTTCACATCCTCTGCATCCATTTTGCTGTCGCATTTGGAGTTTATAACCAATTTATTAATGTGATTATATGCTATAGGTCAGGCCCTATTGGTCACGTGCATGCGACGCATTCATGTGTCACGTTAAAAGAGCTAGGGAATGTTTTTCCTGAAACAAATTAGGGATTTCGGTAACAACTTTTTGGTCAGTAATGGCTGTAATTATGTTGCAGCTTCAGCAACACGGACAGAGCGATACACACCGATGTTCTGTGGTGGTCGCTACAGCAGGGAGGAGAGGGAGACAATGGGTGCTAGTCGCGCCGCAAGTAGGACACCCTCTAGTCACGTGTCTTAAACAGAGCGCTTAAAGTGTCAGACAAGCTTAGTGCATATAGTTGATTTGATTAAAACACATAGGATGTGTCTATATATGGAAAAATACACACTTTAAAATTTCGACCAATCTATTTGTCAAAAAAACACGCCTCTTGGTCGAGTAAGATCATTTTTTTTGTCTGTGACAGCCTGATCACGTCACATAAATGTACAGCAGAACACACAGCCTCAGTTTATGATAGTGCAACATTAAATCAAAGTACAGATGAAAAATTCTGTAGAAAGGATTGTTTAAAAAAAATTATAGGTTGGAACTCTTGCTGTTAAAATACAATGCATTGTTATTCTTAACTGGAATGAACTAATTGATCACATCACACAGATGTAGACCAGAAAACAGCGCGCACGCACACACAGTCCTAATGAGAGCTATGTGGCTGGTTGAAGTTTTCAACAAGCATGTCTATTCTGGGCTCAGTTTGAGGGTGCAACCCCAAGGTCAGGCTCAGTACTGAGTCTGTTCTGTACTTGGTTTTTAAGTATGCCAGAGTTGAGAACCATGACTCACATAGGTATGTGGTGCAAAACTGGATCAGAAGATCTACTGCTTTCTCAGTCAGGCAGGAGACTGCTTCCTGCTGTAGATAAGCAACCCAGAATTGTGAGTGCGTTTGCCTCAAAAAGCATTTTGTTTCAATCAGTTTATTCCAGTTCAGAATAAAAAACAACTTGTATTTTAACAGCAACAGTTCCAACCTAGACTCATTTCTACAGTAAGTTGTATAGCAGGCCTGCTCACTGTTACTCAGCTAGCTAGCTTTGGCTAATGTTAGCTAGCTAGCTCTTAGCTGTACACAAGGGAAATGCTTGAAATCGACTCGCATACATTACTATGAGAGAGTACTTCCTTATTTCTGTTAATCACCTGTTATAAAATGACGACAATTCCTTGCTAGCTGACTTTCTCTTCCAATGTTTAAGCACTGTTTCCTGATGCATTCTGCCCCTGTTCTGAAAACTCCGATGTTTGGTCAGGATGTGATGTTTTAATTTGTTCGTTTTGAGATTCATTACTAAGCACTTCCCCACACAAAACACATTGGGCTCTCCTTGTTATTTGTCAAAGTTTGTATGAAATCAAGAGAAACTCATCGCTGTATTTGCATTTTCATGACGATTGAGCTCAGTTAGAACTTGTTGCTAGCTAATTTGTCCTGGGATAGAAACATTGAGTTGTTACCTGAAATGCACAAGGTCGTCTACCCCGACAATTAATCCACACATAAAACGGTCAAACGAATCGTTTCTAGTCATCTCTCTTCCTTCCAGGCTTTTTCTTCTCTTGACTTTATTGTGATTGGCAACTTTCATGAATTAGGGGCATTACCGACCTCGTTCGTCTTTGTCACCCACGTGGGTATAACCAATGAGATGGCACGTGGGTACCTGCTTCCATAAACCAATAAGGAGATGGAAGAGGCGGGGCTTGCAACGTGATCTGTGTCAGAAATGGAACTGATTTCTATTGTAGCCCTTGGCAACACAGACGCTCTTGAGCAGTGTGGGTGCAATAATTAAATAATATAGATTTCTAAATTTATTTTGCAGCGCACGCGACGCGAGCGGTGTAGTCAGCCTGTGAGAAGGACTGCAATAATGATATGTTGTGTGCGCATCCGTTTTGGGAATCAAGCAAGAGTTGATTCCTTTCAACTCCAATCACAGGAGTCGAACTCGATTGGAAGAAGTTAGCCAGCCTGCATAGCAACCGCTGTTGCTATGAGGGCTCAGGAGTGGCGTAGCAATCTAAGTCACTGCATCAAGTTTTATTTTATTTTTTTTTGTCCTTGGAGAAAATTATATAAATGTACTTCAAATTGCTTGCAGAACGCATCACAAGCATTTGCAAATTAAGTTTAAGTGTAGCTTTTGTGATTGTAAAGTTCCCCCCCTCTTGACCATGTTTCACACTGGCTATTTTGGAAGTGTTTCTGGGGCTAGCCCCAAAGTCAGTGCTAATCCGGAGCATGACGAGCTAGTCCCGGGCTAAGGTTGGCACCAGCCCACTTTACAATGTGCAAGTGTGGACACTTGCTTAGCCCCGGGATAAAATCTCCTTTAGCCAAGGGCAAAGGAGGCTCTTAGCCCTGGGCAAATAAGGAGGCTCTTAGCCCTGGGCAAATAAGGAGGCTCTTAGCCCTGGGCAAATAAGGAGGCTCTTAGCCCTGGGCAAATAAGGAGGCTCTTAGCCCTGGGCAAATAAGGAGGCTCTTAGCCCTGGGCAAATAAGGAGGCTCTTAGCCCTGGGCAAATAAGGAGGCTCTTAGCCCTTGGCTAAAGGAGATTTATATCCTTAGCCCAGGGCTAAGAGCCTCCTTAGCCCCCCTGGTGGGCTAAGAGGCTCCTTAGCCCCCCTGGTGGGCTAAGAGGCTCCTTAGCCCCCCTGGTGGGCTAAGAGGCTCCTTAGCCCCCCTGGTGGGCTAAGGAGGCTCTTAGGCTAAGGTGTGAACGATGACTTGGACTCTAACACTTGGGACTTGACTCGCGGTTTAGGGACTTGACTACAACACTGTCTCCATTGTATGGGCAAAATGGTTGAATTTAGGCAAATTGCTACAATTTATGCAATAAATGGAATTGGAACAGTATCTCCTTAACCATGTCAACATTCCAAACGGAACTTTGCCTGCTGTGTTATTTGTGGCGTAAGAATGTAGGCGATCACCTGAGAATTATACCTGAAGTGACATTATGCTGGAAAGAACATTTAGATTGATTCATGATCTCATATATTCCCCACCATGAAATGACGGTAGAAAAAATGTGAGCTGTGAATGAATAGAAACTGCAACCAATGACACAACCTGCGGTGTATTCATTACTTTCACATGTAACAAAACATTTTGCACTGTAGCAAGACATTTTGCAACTGAAACCATTTACTCCAAACAGAAAACATGTTGCCCTGTTTGTCACACTTGCTCGTCTCCCCACCCACTGGTGCCTACTGTCAAGTAAACTCTTGTTGCTCATACTTGAAAGCACAACTTTGGCTATATCATTGATTTAGGTTATAGGGAAATTAATCGTGGAAAGACTACATAAACATAATCTGACCATATTGAGAGATTTTAGTTAAGAATTAACTGAGATTATTGACGAACTGACCCGATAAGAACTATTTCACAAATATTTAATTATCAAGAATCCATTGTAAGGGTGAAGGGTTTAAATTACTCAAATTGCTACAGTTTATGTAATAAAAGGGAATTTGAACAGTATCCCCTTTTTTTTTAAGCATGTCAATGTTCCTAACGGAACTTTACCTGCTGTGATCTTTGTGGCATAAGAATGCAGTTCATTACCTGAAAATTATACCTGCAGTGACATTATGCTGAAAGGAACATAAGTCTTTGGTATTGCTCGGCTGGGGATCAAACTCCTAATCTTTTTTTTTTATTATGTTTTGTCACACACAGGATAGGTGCAGTGAAATGTTGTTTTATAAGGTCAGGCATAGTATTGCAGTGCTCCTGGAACAAATTAGGGGTTAAGTGCCTTGCTCAAGGACACATTGAAAGATTTTTCACCTTGTCGGCTCGGGTATTCGATCCAGCGACCTTTTGGTTACTGGCCCAAAGCTCTACCTGCTGCCCTAATCTGGGTTGGTAATGTGGAAATCTGGAAACTAACCACAAGACCACAGAGTTAGTAATGTGCAACACTAAATCAGCTTGCTTTCTACATTATGAAATGTAGCTTCAAAGACTGTTGGATCACAGCTTTCAGCCTACCGAGGGACTATTGACTCGACTTGGGACTGAAATATACTGAACAAAAATATAAACGCAACATGTGAAGTGTTGGTCACATGTTTTGAGGTAAAATAAAACATCCCAGACATTTTCCATAAACACAAAAAGCTAGTTTCTCTCAAATTTTGTGCACACATTTGTTTACATCCTTTTTAGTTCCTCTTTGCCAAGATAATCCATCCACCTGACAGGAGTTTGTCAGCTGAAGCATAGAGGTAATTGTAATTACCACAATTTGATAGGTCATTGCGGTTAAATGAGCGTTCAGTGTATTGGCAGCAAAGAGGGCGCATTGATTGACTGACTGATGTTCCTGCTTTGGAAGCCAGTGAAGGCCTAAGTGGCGGGAACCACACTGATTTACTTTAATGTATTATCTGGCATGTCTCCCACATACAATAGATTAATACAATATGTTTAACAACAATGTTTCATTGTATTTGTGCTGACAGCATCTATAGATGCCTACAAACGCAACATGTGAAGTGTTTCATGAGCTGAAATAAAAGGTCCCTGAATTGCTCCATATGCACAAAGCTTATTTCTCTGATTTTGTGCACATGTGCTTACATACTTGTTGGTGAGCATTTCTCCTTTGTCAAGATAATCCATCCATGTGACTGGTATGGCATATCAAAAAGCTGAGCAAATGGCATGATCATTACACAGGTGCACCTTGTGCTGGGGACAAAAGGCCGCTCCAAAATGTGCAGTTTTGTCACACAATACAATGCCACAGATGTCTCAAGTTGAGGGAGTGTGCAATTGGCATGCTGACTGTAGGAATGTCCAACAGAGAAATACATTTCTCTACCATGAGCCGTCTCGAATGTCGTTTTGGAGAATTTGGCAGTACATCCAACCGGCCTCACAACCGCAGACCATGTGTAACCAAGCTAGCCCAGGACCTCCACATCGGTCTTATTCACCTACGGGCTCGTCTGAGACCAGCCACCTGGACAGATGATTAAACTGTGGATTTGCACAAATGAAGAATTTCTGACCTCCCCAAGGTCTTGACCTGACTGCAGTTTGGCATCGTAACCCACTTCAGGCGGCAAATGCTCACCTTCGATGCACGCTGGATAAGTGTGCTCTTCACGGATGTATCCCGATTTCAACTGTTACGGGCAGATGGCAGACAGCGTGTATGGTGTCGGCAAGTGGTTTTTGACGTCAACGTTGTGAACAGAGAACCCCACTACCCCCTTGGGGCAATGGTATTGGCAGGCATAAGCTACGGACAACGAACACAATTGCATTTTATCGATGGCCATTTTATTTAAATGCAAAAGATACCGTGACGAGAGCCTGAGGCCCCTTGTCGTGCCATTCATCCGCCGCAATCACCTGATGTTTCAGCATGATGCTCGACCCCATGTCGCAGGGATCTGAATACAATTCCTGGAAGCTGAAAATGTCCCAGGTCTCCCATGGCATGCGTACTCACCAGACATGTCACCTGTTGAGCATGTTTGGGATGCCCTGGATTGACGTGTACGACAGCAGCGTGTTCCAGTTTCTGCTAATATCAGCATCTTCGCACAATCATTGAAGAGTGGGACAACAGGCCACAGTCAACAGCCAGTTCAACTCTATGCGAAGGAGTTGTCACACTGCACGAGGCAAATGGTGGTCACCCCAGATACTGACTGGTTTTCTGATCCACGCCCCTACTTTAAAAAAAATATATATATTTTTTTTTAAAGGCATATGTGACTGAGATACAGTGGGGGGAAAAAAGTATTTGATCCCCTGCTGATTTTGTACGTTTGCCCACTTACAAAGAAATGATCAGTCTATAATTTTAATAGTAGGTTTATTTGAACAGTGAGACAGAATAACAAAAAAATCCAGAAACGCATGTCAAAAATGTTATAAATTGATTTGCATTTTAATGAGGGGAAATAAGTATAACATTTGACATGCTTTTTTTCTGGATATTTTTGTTATTCTGTCTCTCACTGTTCAAATAAACCTACCATTAAAATTATAGACTGATCCTTTCTTTGTCAGTGGGCAAATGTACAAAATCAGCAGGGGATCAAATACTTTTTTCCCCCACTGTATGTATGACTGGGAAAACAGATACGTGAAATCCATTGATTAGGGTGTAATTTATGTTCTTTTTTTTTTTTTTTTGTACTTTCAACAAAAAAAAATGTGATCTTTGAAATTGTTGCATGTTGTATTTATTTTTGTTCATTGGTTATGACTTGGACTCCAACACTAGGGTCTTGGTACTCGAGTTTGACGGACTTGGCAAGAAAAAGTATCAACCTTTTGGAATTTCCTGGCTTTCTGCATGGTCATCAAATTTGATCTGATCTTCTAAGTCACAACAATAGACAGTGTGCTTAAACTAATAAAACAAATTGTTGTATTTTTCTTGTCTATATTGAATACATCATTTAAACATTTAGTGTAGGTTGGAAAAGGTATGTGAACCCCTAGGCTAATGACTTCTCCAAAAGCTAATTGGAGTCAGAAGTCAGCTAACTTGGAGTCCAATCAATGAGACGAGATTGGAGATGTTGGTTAGAGCTGCCTTGCCCTATAAAAACACTCACAAAATGTGAGTTTGCGATTCACTTGAAGCATTGCTTGATGTGAACCGTACCTTGAACAAAAGAGCTCTTGGATTAAGAATTGTTGATTTGCATAAAGCTGGAAAGGGTTACAAAATTCTCTAAAAGCCTTGATGTTCATCAGTCCACGGTAAAACATTGTCTATAAATGGAGAAAGTTCAGCACTGTTGCTACTCTCCCTCGGAGTGGCCGTCCTGCAAAGATGGCTGCAAGAGCACAGCGCAGAATGCTCAAGGTTAAGAAGAATCCTAGAGTGTTAGCTAAAGACTTAGAAGTCTCTGGAACATACTAACATCTCTGACGAGTCTACGATACGTAAAACACTAAACAAGAATGGTGTTCATGGGAGGACACCACGGAAGAAGCCACTGCTGTCCAAAAAAAACCATTGCTGCACGTCTGAAGTTTGCAAAAGTGCACCTGGATGTTCCACAGCGCTACTGGCAAAATAGTCTGGACAGATTAATCTTCAATTGAGATGTCTGGAAGGAACACACAACACTGTGAAGAAACAAGGCACAGCACACAAACATCAACCTTATCCCAGCTGTAAAGTATGGTGGAGGAACCATCATGGTTGTGGCTGCTTTGCTGCCTCAGGGCCTGGACAGCTTGCTATCATCGACGGAAAAATGAATTCCCAAGTTTTATCAAGACATTTTGCAGGAGAATGTTAGGCTGTCTTACCGCCAATTGAAGCTCAACAGAAGTTGGGTGACGCAACAGGACAACGACCCAAAACACAGAAGTAAATCAACAGAATGGCTTCAACAGAAGAAAATACACCTGGAGTGGCCCAGTCAGAGTCCTGACCTCAACCCGATTTTGAGATGCTGTGGCATGACCTCTAGCATTTCACACCAGACATTCCAAGAATATTGCTGAACTGAAACAGTTTTGTAAAGGGGAATGGTCCAAAATTCCTCCTGACCGTTGTGCAGGTCTGATCCGCAACTACAGAAAACTCTTGGTTGAGGTTATTGCTGCCAAAGGAGGATCAACCAGTTAATAAATCCAAGGGTTCCCACCCTGCACTCAATGTTCACACGGTGTTCCTTAAAGACATGAAAACGTATTATTGTTAGTTATTATTTTAAGCAGACTGTTTGTCTATTGTGACCTAGATGATCAGATCAAATCTGACCAATTTATGCAGAAATCCAGGCTTTTCCAAAGGGTTCACATACTTTTTCTTGCCACTAACTACATCAATGGTCAACGGTTCCTTTTGAAGTATTTTGACATCAGTCGATGTTTTTTTGCGTTCTGTTCACTAATTGGACAGGTAGTATATGAAGTAACTACACATGAAAATTATCGAAGTTTCATTGTAAGTAGAGGTAAATCCCTCTGGCAAGGAAATGTTCAATATGCCAAGAAATTGACATGCTTTATCTTTCTTATCACTGCGTCGTCATGATCATTATAGTCATTCTTTATAAACGTAATTACCGTGATGAATGTTGAACTGATAAATTCCAGTCTGTTTGAAATGTGAGCTCCCCATTCTACTGATGAGGTGCTGGAGGGCACCAATGATCTCACTTTTTATTGTTCTGATTAGCTGTACTTTAAACTCCATGCATACCGCTCTTCCTGCAGATATTCTCAAGGGCATGACCAATACCTTGGAGACAGTTGGGCATCTGAGAACACTAAACCAAAGTTCAGGTTGCAGCTTTATATTTAACGAGAGTTTTGCTGAATTGGTCCATTAAGACTTCCATGTTTTGAATTTGTTGGCTTTCACAGCACTATCAGCCTAACTTGTGAACAAGGTGTGCCATTTTGTTTTTATTGCGTGTGCTTTTCAGATGGCCCAGGGAATAAAGGGAAAGCCGACCATTACATTAGTATTCTGTATTAAGCCCTGGGTTGGCCCCCTGTTTACAAAACCCTCAATGTGGAAAGTGCCAGGATATTCCCAAGGAGCGATGTCGTAGAATGGAACATGTACTTGTGAATTCCAGGCAGAGAACAAGATTACTTGCAGACGTTCTATAAACATGCAAAGTATGATTGTGGTGGCTGGCTTTCTAGGCTCTCTGGCAGTGTGATATGTCTAATAGGGTGGTCCGAGACGATAGTTACTGCTCTCATGGTTTTTTTGCACCAGAATTGGATGTGGTCTCTGCACTCTGAAGACCAGCTTCCACATTAATCAAATCACTGTTGAATTAAGAATATTACTATTGCCATACCCTGTATTGTAGACTGACTGGACTAACTGCACAGGGATCATTTGATATGCTTCATTTATTCATCTAGATGCATGTTTTATGTAAGCAGTTAATTTAGGACTGCATCCCAGCCACATCCCAATCTCAGCACAGTGAGACGTCGCCAGCTCCCTCCACTTCTGAATATGTATTAGTACCGGTCCTGTTCTCTTCATCCATAGGGGGACGACTACTTGATTCAATGTACAGAGCAGTGCAGGTTCCAGGAGAACATTCTGTCTGAGTGTTCTGACATCTCCTGCTCAGACTAAATTATACTGGCAGGCACATTTATTCATGGTTTTAATACCTTTTTAGATACCCAAAATCAAATGTATTTATATAGCCCTTCGTACATCAGCTGAAATCTCAAAGTGCTGTACAGAAACCCAGCCTAAAACCCCAAACAGCAAGCAATGCATGTGAAAGAAGCACGGTGGCTAGGAAAAACTCCCTAGGAAAAACTCCCTAGAAAGGCCAAAAACCTAGGAAGAAACCTAGAGGAACCAGGCTATGAGGGGTGGATATTATAACAGAACATGGTCATGATGTTAAAATATTCATTAATGACCAGCATGGTCAAATAATAATAATCATAGTAGTTGTCGAGGGTGCAACAGTACGTCCGGTGAACAGGTCAGGGTTCCGTAGCCGCAGGCAGAACAGTTGAAACTGGAGCAGCAGCATGGCCAGGTGGACTGGGGACAGCAAGGAGTCATCATGCCAGGTAGTCCTGAGGCATGGTCCTAGGGCTCAGGTCCTCCGAGAGAAAGAGAGAGAATTAGAGAGAGCATATATAAATTCACACAGGACACCGGATAAGACAAGAGAAATACTCCAGATGTAACAGACTGACCCTAGCCCCCCGACACATAAACTACTGCAGCATAAATACTGGAGGCTGAGACAGGAGGGATCAGAAGACACTGTGGCTCCATCCGATGATACCCCTGGACTGGGCCAAACAGGCAGGATATAACCCCACCCACTTTGCCAAAGCACAGCCCCCACACCACTAGAGGGATGTCTACAACCACCAACTCTACAACCACCAACTACCCCTAGAAAGTCCTTGTCCTCAGACAGGTTTTTAACTTCTCATCCAATTCTTAGAATAGTAGAAATATTTTTATAAGGTTGTGTTTACAAAAAAGTTGCCCATTTCTATAAGTGTTTCTGTCAAACCAGGAAGATTACCCTTTTGAAATACTTTAATCTTGTCATTTCTCTTCCCTGCTTTGGTTAGTTGGGCAATCTTTCACTTGTAACCAAAGTATTTAATGACCTGGCATTAGACAGAAGGCAGCTCAAGGCAGTGCTGATGTCGAGACTGCTAGTCTCAGCCACATTCAATACTCACTGAGGAATTTGTCATCCCGTTGCACTGGGTCTCTATTGTTCCTCTGCTGTTTTCTTCTGACAATGTGCGAACAGCTGACCTCAAACTACTGCATTGAGGTGAGATTAGAAATGGAAATGATGGATTTGAATATTTCATGTGCTCGAGTTTGTCTGGCTGTTTTTGCTGCAATATTGATAATGTCACTAAGCAAAGAGATGGATTTTTCATGTCCCTAAGTTGGCATTAGTGGCCTTCCAACCCTGTGTGTAATGACTATTGTGGTTTAGGTTGGAAGGTAGGGGGAGGAGGAATTGAATCAGTCCATGACTGTGTATATAGAGCAGTAAAGTTGTGCTGATTTGGCCTCAATTTTCGGCTTGGTGATTAAGAAATGCAGCTGCCATGACTGAAGCCAAAACGAGTTGTCTTTTTAGTGTCTGTGTGTTCGCACGTGGCAAGTGTTTGTACTTTCACTCTCCCAAAACAGTAAACAGTCACTCATCCTTCAAGAACTTGAAACCATCTAACCAGGGATTGTGTTGAAGTTGCCTAGGCTAGAGCTAGACAACCTCTTTAGCCAATTAGCTTCAGTCGGCAGGTGTGCAACCGAGGCGATGTTGGTTTGAAATTGGTTGGCATATCTCTGGGGCTAGTTAAGGACTGTGAATAAATTACACAAAGTACAGTGCATTCGGAAAGTATTCAGACCCCTTGACTTTTATCACATTTTCTTACGTTACAGCCTTATACTAAAATGTATTAAATACATTTTTTCCCTCATCAATCTACACACAATACAACAACCCTAATCAAACAGCCAAGACGATGTAAGAGTGGCTTCGGAACAAGTCTCTGAATATCCTTGAGTGGCCCGTACTTGAACCCGATCGAACATCCTCGAGAGACCTGAAAATAGCTGTGCAGCGACGCTCCCCGTCCAACCTGACGGAGCTTGAGAGGATCTGCAGAGAAGAATGGGAGAACCTCCCCAGATACAGGTGTGCTGAGCTTGTAGCGTCATACCCAAAACTTGAGGCTGTAATCGGTGCCGAAGGTGCTTCAACAAAGCACTTAGTGAAGGGTCTGAATACTTATGTAAATGTGATTATTATATATATTTTTTTATTTTTACATTTACAACATTTTCTAAAAACCTGTTTTTGCTTTGTCATAATGGGCTATTGTGTGTAGGTCGATTTTAAACAATTTATTCAATTTTAGAATAAATGGAAAAAGTGAAAGACTGGAAACTTTTCAAATGCACTGGACATGGGACAATTTTCATGTTGCTCATCTTTAGTTGTCTTATTAAATGCTTTTGATATTTGTATATGAATGTCTATAATTTATATTTGGTTTGAGGTTTTTAAGTCATTGAAATTTGGCGCTATTGACATTTTTAAGATGTCCCATGTACATTGTGTAATTTACTGATGGTCCCTGACTAGCCCCAAAGGTATACCGAATGTCGAGCCAAATGAGCCATGGGGATTATGATCTGGTCACGTGCAGCTGTGCTCTGAATTGATTATTTACTTGGGTGCTGCCAGCTGTGGGCAGGGTTGAAATAAACCCAACCAATGAAATTTTACGGTACCCTTCATTCCATGACATACCATTTCCCCCCCCCCCCCCCCCACCCACCGACCGTCTGGCAAATCTCAGTTTTGGACAAGAATGACTATGACCCAAATTATCCTATTTACACTTTGTAGTCAATTTTGATGTTTTTGACTCATAGATGCCACAGGCTCTTTTTAAAATGAGAAGTTGGTTTTCAGGGTAAGTTGCTCATTAACGAAAAGCCATTTGCTGTCTGTTCTGTCCTCTACTGATCGTGTTCATGTCTTCAGCAACCATTGAATAGAGGTTCATGGCCAATGAAATGTAAGGGTTTGAAATGAAGCCATACACCCACCCACTAAATGACTGAATGAATGTCTCTGCTTGCTTGACTCCTCTTATTCTGTCTCTCCTGCTGGGACTGCAACTTACCAACATCTCCCATGTTTACTTATACCTTCCATTCTTTCGTCTTTATCTTTTTTATTTACTGTTCTAGTTGGTGTTAGGCCACTCTTCTGTGACTTATCACTACTAGATATTTTATCATTTGTTTAACTTTGAATGGATGGAATTCAGGGAGAGTAGGAGCACCATTTTTAATAGGAAGGGAAAATAAACATTCATACTTGTTATCGGTATAATAGGATTTCACTGCCATTGGATGAGTTTAGTTTGTTAGGTTGTCAACAGTTCCTTAGAATTATTTTGACATCAGTCAAGATGTTTTTTGTATTCTGTTCACTAACTGGACAGGCGGTAAATGAAGTAACTACACATAAATGATCAAAGTTTCAAAGTAAGCAGAAATGTTCAGTATGACAAATTGACATGCTTTATTTTTCTTATCGCTGCGTTGTCATCGTGATCATTATGGTCTTGATAAACATAATTACTGTGGTGAATGTTGAGCTGATTAATTCCAGTCCTTTTGGAATGTGAGCTCCCCATTCTACTGATGAGGTGCTGGAAGGCACCAATGATCTCTTTATTTATCCGATTAGCTGTACTTTAAACTCCATGCATACCGCTCTTCCTGCAGATATTCTCAAGGGCATGACCAATACCTTGGAGACAGTTGGGCATCTGAGAACACTAAACCAAAGTTCAGGTTGCAGCTTTATATTTAATGAGAGTTTTGCTGAATTGGTCCATTAAGACTTCCATGTTTTGATAGGCTGATATTTGTTGGCTTTCACAGCACTAACTTGTGAACAAGGTGTGCCATTTTGTTTTTATTGCGTGTGCTTTTCAGATGGCCCAGGGAATAAAGGGAAAGCCCACCATTACATTAGTATTCTGTATTAAGTCCTGGGTTGGCCCCCTGTTTACAAAACCCTCAATGTGGAAAGTGCTGGGATATTCCCAAGGAGAGACGTCGTAGAATGGAACATGTACTTGTGAATTCCAGGCAGAGAACAAGATTACTTGCAGACGTTCTATAAACATGCAAAGTATGATTGTGGTGGCTGGCTTTCTAGGCTCTCTGGCAGTGTGATATGTCTAATAGGGTGGTCCAAGACGATAGCTACTGCTCTCATAGGTTTTTGCACCAGAATTGGATGTGGTCTCTGCACTCTGAAGACCAGCTTCCACATTAATCAAATCACTGTTGAATTAAGAATATTACTATTGCCATACCCTGTATTGTAGACTGACTGGACAGGGATCATTGATATGCTTCATTTATTCATCTTGATCAGGGGTGAACAATTCCAGTCCTCGAGGGCCTGATTGTCACCGTTTTGCCCCAGCTACCACACCTGACTCGAATAATCACCTAATCATGATCTTCAGTTTAGAATGCAATTTGATGAATCGGCTGTTTGCTAGGGATGGAGGAAAAGTGTCACACCAATCAGGCCCTCGAGGACGGATGGGAGTTGCCCACCCCTGATCTAGATGCATGTTTTATGTAAGCAGTTAATTTAGGACTGCATCCCAATCTCAGCACAGTGAGACGTCGCCAGCTCCCTCCACTTCTGAATATGTATTAGTACCGGTCCTGTTCTCTTCATCCATAGGGGGACGACTACTTGATTCAATGTACAGAGCAGTGCAGGTTCCAGGAGAACATTCTGTCTGAGTGTTCTGACATCTCCTGCTCAGACTAAATTATACTGGCAGGCACATTTATTCATGGTTTTACATTCAGAAATACCCCTAAATTACTTTAGATGCCCCTAGAAAGTCTTTGTCCACTTTTAAATATGACTTCCTCATCCAATTCTTGGAATAGCAGAATTGTTTTTGTATTAAGGTTGTGAATCTACAGTGGGTGTTTTTTCTTTGTTTTTTTTATTGTAGGAACACAAAGTAAAATAAAAGAACAAAGATCTGGCAGTTATAGTGCACGTCATACCTTCATCATATTAGTTATATTGATATCTTTTGAATTAGATATTTTAAGTATGAAACCCATTTTTCCCAGTATTCCTGACCTCTCCTCTTGTGTTCTTAAAGCAAAGGTCATACGCTCATGTGGTGTATTTCTTTTACAATGTCTATCCATTGTGTCACTGTAGGAGGGTCTTTTTGTAGCCATTTCCCAGTTATAGCCTTTTTACTGGCTGCCAGTAGGACCTTCAAGAGGTACTTTTCTCTATTGTAAGTTATCAGGTATTTCACCCAAGTACAAAGAAATTAATGTTTGTTCTATGTCAAATCCCATTATTTTTCCAATGTTAGAGCTTATTTTTCCCCAGTAACTTTCGATTGCGGGGTTAAGTCCAAAAGATATGAATGATCCACTCTCGATAGACCGCATTCTCTCCAACAAGGATGTAGGGAGCCAGTCTGTTTTGATTTCAGTTTAGGTGTTATGAAGAAACGTACAGAATTCTCGCCATGTCCTTGAGTTGGCGGAGCTTTGTTGAGTCTATGTTCAGCCTTGTTTCATCAGTTATTTCAATGTTAAGTTCCTCCTCCCATTTCTTTTTAATAGTTATAGTTTGTAGAATGTTTATTTTGAGGGTTGAATGCCAAAGTAGAGATTTGAGTTTTTGGTTTTGTTACTCTCCAAGTTGTATGCGTTAGTGAATACTTGGATTAATTTTGGAGGTGTTTGAGGGTCAGTCACTTTTATCTCCCTTAAGAAATAGTGTCGAACTTGTAGGTATCTGTAAAAATCTTGTTTATCCAAGCCATGTTTTTTACTTAGGTCCTGGAAGTTATCTAGTTCCCCATTTCCTTATTGTACTGAATGATGTGATGCCTTTCTGCGTCCATTGTTTAAATCTGCTGTCCTGAGTTGCAGGGATGAAGCTGGGGTCGTATGCGGGCCAACTCAGCAGGTTGATCTCTGTCTAAATTATTTTGCTGAACTACCCTAAACCATGTCTTCAGAGAGAAATTAATCCACAGATTTGTCTGCTGTATATTTCTATTACCATGTCCTTATTTCCCAAAACTGACTGTATGGGTATCTCTGTCAAAGTAGTCTCAATGTCTTTCCGTTTGGATTCGTATTCTGAATTGCACCAACACACCAGAGGTCTCATTGGGCTGACACATAATAATCTTTTAGGTTTGGTAAGGCCATACCCCCACAGTGTTTTGGTAATTGTAATGTTGTATATCTAATTCTTGGTCTCTTACTGTTCCAGATAAACCTTGATATCCTTTTATCTCTGAACTGTTGAGGTGGGATTTCTATGGGCAGTGATTGGAACAAATACAGTAACCTCGGCAGGATGTTCATTTTGATTGTTTCAATTCTACTAAGATCTAAGGGAAGTGAATTCCACCTGTCTAGGTCATTTGTTTTCTTGTTGATGTGATCGTAATTCATGCAATAAAGTTTGGGTGTATCTTTTGGTAGATATACTCCAAAATATTTAATGGATGAAGAGGTCCAGTGGAAGTTATACCTGATCTTCAGCTCTTCCTGTGGGGTATAATTATATACTAGGGCTTGGGTCTTCCCTGTGGCTCAGTTGGTAGAGGATGGTGTTTGCAACGCCAGGGTTGTGGGTTCGATTCCCACGGGGGGCCAGTACAAAAACAAAAAATAAAAAAATATATGCATGAAATGTATGCATTCACTACTGTAAGTCGCTCTGGATAAGAGCGTCTGCTAAATGACTAAAAAGTAAAAATGTCTTGTGTATGTTAAGCACACCCTGAATATGTTTGTCAAACATCCATCAATCTATGTACACTTGAGCCTGGGTCTTTAAGGAATAACAGAACGTCATCAGCATACATGCATATCATAGGTTCACTGCCCCTTATTGTTATTCCCTCTAAGGTTGGGTCCTGTCTTATTGTTATCCCCTCTAAGGTTGGATCCTGTCTTATTGCCTGTGCTAATGGTTCGAGGTACCACGAGAAGCGCGTGGGTGAAGGATTACAGCCTTGTCTTGCCCCTCGCTCTAATTTCATCGTTCATGACAAATGTCTTATCTTTATTCTAGCGGTCGGACACAAATACAGTGTTTTGATGCACTGTATCACTTCTTTGTTGAAACCAAATCTTTCCGTAACTTGGAATAGGTAATCCCATCAGTTTTCAATGCTCTAGTCGCTAGTTTCTAGGGTTGTCTTCGACCCCAAAAAATATTGGTCTACCAAGAGTCATCTGTTTGAATAAAGTCAGCTATATGTAGGCTACTTTTGTCTGATGCTGTTA
The DNA here is from genome assembly GCF_901001165.1 of Salmo trutta. Classification (NCBI taxonomy): domain Eukaryota; kingdom Metazoa; phylum Chordata; class Actinopteri; order Salmoniformes; family Salmonidae; genus Salmo; species Salmo trutta. The sequence continues at coordinate 78,412,418 of NC_042968.1, forward strand.
AGCACAACAATTAAAAATTAACACAAATTACTAAAGAGGGAGCAAGAGATCAATATAGCCTAACCACTCCCCTCCCCCCCATCCCCCCCAGCTGCTGGATTTCGCACATTCTTCCATTACGCTCCTGAAGTTTACATTTACATTTAAGTCATTTAGCAGACGTTCTTATCCAGAGCGACTTACAAATTGGTGCATTCACCTTATGATATCCAGTGGAACAACCACTTTACAATAGTGCATCTAAATCTTTTAAGGGGGGGGGTTAGAAGGATTACTTTATCCTATCCCAGGTATTCCTTAGAGGTGGGGTTTCAGGTGTCTCCGGAAGGTGGTGATTGACTCCGCTGTCCTGGCGTCGTGAGGGAGCTTGTTCCACCATTGGGGTGCCAGAGCAGCGACCAGTTTTGACTGGGCTGAGCGGGAACTGTGCTTCCTCAGAGGTAGGGAGGCGAAAAGGCCAGAGGTGGATGAACGCAGTGCCCTTGTTTGGGTGTAGGGCCTGATCAGAGCCTGAAGGTATGGAGGTGCCGTTCCCCTCACAGCTCTGTAGGCAAGCACCATGGTCTTGTAGCGGATGCGAGCTTCAACTGGAAGCCAGTGGAGAGAGCAGAGGAGCGGGGTGACGTGAGAGAACTTGGGAAGGTTGAACACCAGACGGGCTGCGGCCTTCTGGATGAGTTGTAGGAGTTTAATGGCACAGGCAGGGAGCCCAGCCAACAGCGAGTTGCAGTAATCCAGACGGGAGATGACAAGTGCCTGGATTAGGACCTGCGCCGCTTCCTGTGTGAGGCAGGGTCGTACTCTGCGAATGTTGTAGAGCATGAACCTACAGGATCGGGTCACCGCCTTGATGTTAGTGGAGAACGACAGGGTGTTGTCCAGGGTCACGCCAAGGTTCTTAGCACTCTGGGAGGAGGACACAAGGGAGTTGTCAACCGTGATGGCGAGATCATGGAACGGGCAGTCCTTCCCCGGGAGGAAGAGCAGCTCCGTCTTGCCGAGGTTCAGCTTGAGGTGGTGATCCGTCATCCACACTGATATGTCTGCCAAGAAGGTCATTCTGAGAGAGAGATAGCAGGAGAGCTGGCCAAGGACGGCACCTTCAAGAGTTTTGGAGAGAAAAGAAAGAAGGGATACTGGTCTGTAGTTGTTGACATCGGAGGGATCGAGTGTAGGTTTTTTCAGAAGGGGTGCAACTCTCGCTCTCTTGAAGACGGAAGGGACGTAGCCAGCGGTCAAGGATGAGTTGATGGGTGAGGTAGAGGAGAAGGTCTCCGGAAATGGTCTGGAGGGGATAGGGTCAAGTGGGCAGGTTGTTGGGCGGCCGGCCGTCACAAGACGCGAGATTTCATCTGGAGAGAGAGGGGAGAAAGAGGTCAAAGCACAGGGTAGGGCAGTGTGAGCAGGACCAGCGGTGTCATTTGACTTAGCAAACGAGGATCGGATGTCGTCAACCTTCTTTTCAAAATGGTTGACGAAGTCATCCGCAGAGAGGGAGGAGGGGGGAGGATTCAGGAGGGAGGAGAAGGTAGCAAAGAGCTTCCTAGGGTTAGAGGCAGATGCTTGGAATTTAGAGTGGTAGAAAGTGGCTTTAGCAGCAGAGACAGAAGAGGAAAATGTAGAGAGGAGGGAGTGAAAGGATGCCAGGTCCGCAGGGAGGCGAGTTTTCCTCCATTTCCGCTCGGCTGCCCGGAGCCCTGTTCTGTGAGCTCGCAGTGAGTCGTCGAGCCACGGAGCAGGAGGGGAGGACCGAGCCGGCCTGGAGGATAGGGGACAGAGAAAATTAAAGGATGCAGAAAGGGAGGAGAGGAGGGTTGAGGAGGCAGAATCAGGAGATATGTTGGAGAAGGTTTGAGCAGAGGGAAGAGATGATAGGATGGAAGAGGAGAGAGTAGCGGGAGAGAGAGAGAGCGAAGGTTGGGACGGCGCAATACCATCCGAGTAGGGGCAGAGTGAGAAGTGTTGGATGAGAGCGAGAGGGAAAAGGATACAAGGTAGTGGTCGGAGACTTGGAGGGGAGTTGCAATGAGATTAGTGGAAGAACAGCATCTAGTAAAGATGAGGTCAAGCGTATTGCCTGCCTTGTGAGTAGGGGGGGGGAAGGTGAGGGTGGGGTCAAAAGAGGAGAGGAGTGGAAAGAAGGAGGCAGAGAGGAATGAGTCAAAGGTAGACGTGGGGAGGTTAAAGTCACCCAGAACTGTGAGAGGTGAGCCATCCTCAGGAAAGGAACTTATCAAGGCGTCAAGCTCATTGATGAACTCTCCAAGGGAACCTGGAGGGCGATAAATGATAAGGATGTTAAGCTTGAAAGGGCTGGTAACTGTGACAGCATGGAATTCAAATGAGGAGATAGACAGATGGGTCAGGGGAGAAAGAGAGAATGTCCACTTGGGAGAGATGAGGATTCCAGTGCCACCACCCCGCTGGCTCGATGCTCTAGGGTAATGGGCTACACCAGCGGTCTGCAACCTTTTCCATTTGGAGTGCCAAGTTATCCTACCATTGATCTGCATGCCAGTTATGATTTTCATATGCACATTTTCATGGAAGAGTTTCATTTTAATTTATAATCGTCTTCATATCTTTAAATGTCATGGTTAATCGTATTTATATCTCAATGAAAACTATACAAATCTAAAAATAATTGCTATTGCCAATATGTAAAAATAGCATACATAAAGCCTACAAAATAAAAATGCTGCAGTGTAGAAAATGCCCTGATTTTAAAAATTAAAAAAATTATAATAATAATAAAGAAATCCTATAAATCACATTGGCTATGCTGTCTGCAACGAACTTGAAACATTAACTTGGTCAGCCTGAAGCTTGCACTAGCAAACTTGTAATATTGTATAAAGTATTCCGGGCCCTCAGTTTCCAGGACCAGTGAGCTCTGGTCAGGCCGACACAGCTGTAGGCTATTTGCTCAAGGGAAAGAAGTAATCAGGTATTTTTTTCTTAATGACATTTCCACCGGATCATAGCATGACACTTTTTTTTTTTTTTTTTTTTTTCCTCCTCTCTCCTGTTTCATGCTGAATGCTTATGGAAAGGGGGAGGGCTGGGAAGATTTTTGAAATGGGCTACTTTGAGGAAGTATTGTCATTCTCAATGGATGTAAAAACCGAAAAAAATCACTTTGAGAAGCTCCACAGTGAGGGTGAGTTAAGACAATCAGAAATGGTGGAAACCGTGAAACCAGAAACCGTGGATTGATGGCAGCGTTCACGCAAAACTGAAAACGCTAACCACTGCTTTTAATCAGGGCAAGGTGACCGGAAACATGACCGAATACAAACAGTGTAGCAATTCCCTCTGCAAGGCAATCAAACAAGCTAAGCGTCAGTACAGAGACAAAGTAGAGTCGCAATTCAACGGCTCAGACACGAGACGTATGTGGCAGGGTCTACAGTCAATCACGGACTATAAAAGGAAAACCAGCCCCGTCGCGGATCAGGATGTCTTGCTCCCAGACAGACTAAACAACTTCTTTGCTTGCTTTGAGGACAATACAGTGCCACTGACACGCCCCCTACCAAAACCTGCGGGCTCTCTTTCACTGCAGCCGACGTGAGCAAAACATTTAAACTTGTCAACCCTCACAAGGCTGCAGGTCCAGACGGCATCCCCGGCCGCGTCCTCAGAGCATGCGCCGACCTGCTGGCTGGTGTGTTTACGGACATATTCAATCAATCCCTATCCCAGTCTGCTGTCCCCACATGCTTCAAGAGGGCCACCATTGTTCCTGTTCCCAAGAAAGCTAAGGTAACTGAGCTAAATGACTACCGCCCCGTAGCACTCACGTCCGTCATCATGAAGTGCTTTGAGAGACTAGTCAAGGACCATATCACCTCCACCCTACCTGACACGCTAGACCCACTCCAATTTGCTTACCGCCCCAATAGGTCCACAGACGACGCAATCGTAATCACACTGCACACTGCCCTAACCCATCTGGACAAGAGGAATACCTATGTGAGAATGCTGTTCATCGACTACAGCTCAGCATTTATCACCATAGTACCCTCAACTCGTCATCAAGCTCGAGACCCTGGGTCTCAACCCCGCCCTGTGCAACTGGGTCCTGGACTTCCTGACCACCCCGCTGATCCTCAACACTGGGGCCCCACAAGGCTGCGTTCTCAGCCCTCTCCTGTACTCCCTGTTCACCCCACGTGAAGGCGTGCATGTGGCCATGCATGCCTCCAACTCAATCATCAAGTTTGCAGACTACACTACAGTGGTAGGCTTGATTACCAAAAACGACGAGACGACCTACAGGGAGGAGGTGAGGGCCCTCGGAGTGTGGTGTCAGGAAAATAACCTCACACTCAATGTCAACAAAACAAAGGAGATGATCGTGGACTTCAGGAAACAGCAGAGGGAGCACCCCCCTATCCACATTGATGGGACAGTAGTGGAGAGGGTAGAAAGTTAAGTTCCTCGGCGTACACATCACGGACAAACTGAAATGGTCCAACCACACAGACAGCGTGGTGAAGAAGGCGCAGCAGTGCCTCTTCAACCTCAGGAGGCTGAAGAAATTTGGCTTGTCACCAAAAACACTCACAAACTTTTACAGATGCACAATCGAGAGCATCCTGTCGGGCTGTATCACCGCCTGGTACGGCAACTGCTTCCCCCATAACCGTAAGGCTCTCCAGAGGGTAGTGAGGTCTGCACAACGCATCACCGGGGGCAAACTACCTGCCCTCCATGACACCTACACCACCCGATGTCACAGGAAGGCCAAAAAGATCATCAAGGACAACAACCACCCGAGCCACTGCCTGTTCACCCTGCTATCCAGAAGGCGAGGTCAGTACAGGTGCATCAAAGCTGGGACCGAGAGACAGAAGCTATTTTTCAATCTCAAGGCCATCAGACTGTTAAACAGCGATCACTAACATTGAGTGGCTGCTGCCAACATACTGACTCAAATCTCTAGCCACATTAATAATTAAAAATTCGATGTAATAAAAGTTCCACTAGCCACTTGAAACAATGCCACTTTATATAATGTTTACATACCCTACATTACTCATCTCATTACTCATCTCATATGTATATACTGTACTCTATACCATCCACTGCATCTTGCCTATGCTGTTCTATACCATCACTCATTCATATTTTTTTTTTAATATACATATTCTTATTCATTCCTTTACACGTGTGTGTGTGTGTGTGTGTGTGTGTGTGTATATAAGGTAATTGTTGTGAAATTGTTAGGTTAGATTACTCGTTGGATATTACTGCATTGTCGGAACTAGAAGCACAAGCATTTCGCTACTCGCATTAACATCTGCTAACCATGTGTATGTGACAAATAAAATTTGATTTGATTTGGTATCAGATCCCCAATGGGCACATTTATAGGCCTACATTTGCACGCAGGCCAGGTAGCCTAGGCCTAGTTCTATGCGTAATTATGTGTGTGTCCGTACTGAAGATTGACAGGAGCGCTCCAAACAAAAGACAATGAATAAGTTGACAACTTGTAAATGGAATGAAATTAACTAAGTGTAGCTTAGGTTGTGTGCTCAGCAAACAAGCTGCCCACTCCTACAATGACAGCAGTAAGACTGTAATAATATATTGAATGCATTAACAGAAATTACCATGACCAACCAAACATTGTAGATTAGAAATGATTACAGTTAATGGTAAATGTACTACTGCTGAAACTGGTGTGCTATCCCTGCAGCCTACGCGATGGATTAGTCCATTCGTACAGGCATGAGTCAGACAAGTGTTTTAATGAAGGTTAAATAAACTACAAATATAGGTGTCTCGTGTGCCATAATTCTTATATATATTTGCCACTGCTTGGAAAAAAATACAGTACTAATCTGTGACCAACAGCCGACCTACTAGTTTCACACTTTGTCAACCCAGGAAGATTACCCTTTTGAAGTACTTGAATCTTTTTAGACGTTTCTCTTCCCTGCTATGTTGAGTTGGGCAATTTCTCACTTGTGACCAAAATGTTTAATGACATAGCTAGCTGATGTTGGGTAAGGCAGATAACGGCAGTGCTGAGGTCTGGACCAATTCTCAGCCACGTTCAATACTCCCTGAGGAGTTTGACATCCTGTTGTACTGTCTCTGCTGTTCTTCTCCCATAACAATGCGTGAACAGCTCACCGCCAACCACTGCATTGAGGTTAGAAAAGGAGATGTTCCTCCACGAGTTTGTCTGGCTGTTTTTGATGCCATATTTTATACTGTCACTAAGCAAGGAGATGGATGTTTCTTGTCCCTCCGTTCTCAGTTGCCATTAGTGGTCTTCCAACGCTGTGTGTGAAGTGACTGTTGTGGTGTAGGTTGGAAGGTAGGGGGAGGAGAAATTGAATCAGTCCAACTGTATATACAGCATTAATGGAAGCTGAAGGTAGGGCATGAATAATTTAATCATTGCATTGAAAGACATTTTGCTTCTTGTTCCATCCTTCTAAACTGATCAAGTTCACACCTTCATCAACCATTGAATAGTGGTTCATGGCCAATGGAATTAAGTCTAAGGGTTTGAGAATGCTCTACACCCAGCCACTAAATGACTGAATCCACTGAATGAATGCCTCTGCTTGCTTGATTCTCTTTTTATTCTCTCTTGCTGGGACTGAAGCTTACCAACATCTCCCATGTTTGCATTTATTTCTACAGTACCTTCCATGTGTTCCGTCTTTACCATTTGAATTACTACTCTAGTTGGCGTGAGGCTGCTGTTCAGTGTTGTCGTCATTGTGATGTTAACAATAGCAAACCAGTCTGGCTTCATTTTAAACCATGTTTAACAGAATTGTGCCTTGGTTAAAATCATGTATTTTTATTTATTTTTATTTTATATCTATCTTATCTGTATAGCGCCTCTGTTTGTTTAATATTCGCAGTACAGTGTATTGTCTACCCTGTTCAGACAGGCACTCATACAAGTGTTGTTCATGGGAGGAGAACCCAATCTGTTGCAGAACCCAAAAATAACCTCTCAGAAACCAAATCTATCCCTGCTGTCCCAAATGAAATAGAACATTTCCCATTGGCTGATAAATGGAAATTACGATCATTGCTCATCCCCCTTGGTCCTTCACCATCTAAAAAAAACAATTCATTAACTATGATTGACATTCTATTCCTTATTAGTCTTTTATAGGTAATAAAATCATCCCCTTCTCTCCACTGTTCAATAACCCATACCTATTTAACCAGGTTTTCCTTCCCCTTCCAACCACATGCTCCGCCTCCTGTAATCATCCCCTTTTCGTCCTCCTGTTTACTTTCTCTTCTCATTTGTTTGCTTCACATTATTCTTTCCTCCCTCCCCAATCCTTGTCGACTCTTGTTTGCGCTTTCTAATTTTCAATTTTGTTTTGCTCTCCTGAAATAATTTAATTCTCTTATCTCATCCACTCTGTCGCTTCATTTCACCCCCTCTTTCACTATCTTCCTCTTGCCGTCTCGCTTGTACATTTAGTTTAAACACGTTTTGTGGGGGTTCCCTAACTCCACAATCTCTCCATCTGCTTGACATTTTATTTTCTCATGCAATTTAATTCCCTCCTATTCCAGTCTCTTAAGTGTTTGTTGGCTCTTGATGAGTCTCCTACACCCCCCCCCCCCCCCCCCACACACACACACAGCACTACTCCACCTGCCTGGGCATCGCTCTGTCCAGTCTAATGTGATTGAGTCATATTTGCAGTTTCTCTGTATGACTGACTGCTGCGTGTTCCAGTATCAGTGCTGCTTAATCCCCCTCTGCTCTCCGCTTCACCTCAGTGTTCTCCTCTGACCTGGCTCGGTTTCCTCTGAGATCCCATCTAAATAACGGGTCATATTTCATACTGCTCTGGTCTCCCAGGCACTGATCCCTGGCTCATTAGTCTGCCTGTGTGTGTATGTTAACATGTGTGAATGTGCATTTGTTCTCGTAACGTGTTGTCTCGTAACGGGTGTCCACTGAGTGGAGCAGTTTGTCTGCGTCTCTGTGTGCTAGGGTTGGGCGGTGTGCAGATTGTCATTCCGTGATAGTTTCTGTACCATGTTGGGCGTGCACTTGAACAAATAATATGATTTATACGAAAGGGGTCTTGAGCCAGGAGGAGATTGGATGTCTGTGCTGTAACCAATGAGCTTTATCTTGACATCTAGGCGCTGAGCAAGCCAGTTAGCAAACCAAATGCATTGCCCTGAGCTGGATATCATTTGCAGTGGTGTGAAGTACTACTTAAGTCGTTTTTTTGGGGTGTCTGTACTTTTTTACTTTTTATATTTGTCTACTTTTACTCCATTATTTTCTTAATGAAAATAATGTACTTTTTACTCCACATTTTCCACACCCACTTTTTGTAATTTTTTAAATAATATATATATCTATATTTTTTGTCTTATTCACTCCCCTATAAAGATCATCCCTACTGCCTCTGATCTGGCGGACTCACTAAACACACATGCTTCGTAAATGGTCAGGTTTGCTTAATATAAGGAATTTTGAAATAATTTTTACTTTTGATACTTAAATATATTGTAGCAATTACATTTACTGCCTACTTAAGTATATTTAAAACCTTATACTTTTAGACTTTTACTCAAGTAGTATTTTACTAGGTGACTTTCACTTTTACTTGAGTCATTTTCTGTTAAGGTATGTATACTTTTACTCAAGTATGACAATTGGGTACTTTTTCCACCACTGATAATTTGACACATCTTAGATTTATTATAGTTATAAGCAGTTGCAGAAATATCTAGAAGCAAAATCCTTGTTCCCCTAGCTTGAATGCAAAGGCAGTTGTCTCGTCATAGTTGGATACAGTGGTTGTAATTCCACTGCTGTGTGATGTTGGAGAGGTCTTTAGAAGGGTGTAATCCCTTGTGCTGTGTTAAGTAGACATGCTGAACATAGTATTCCTCAAGGGGACCCCACTGCTGTTATAGAAGTGCTCTACACAGCCGTGTAATGCATTTTTTTATTCCCTATAGCATGGGCAAAACCTCGGTTCAACATGTCAAACAGACAACGTGTTTGAATTTGTCTGAGGTAGGGAGGAAGGGGAGATGAAGTTGGGATGTTAGTTTGGATCAATAGTTTGTGGTACTGGTTCATGCTTGACAAGGATGTTTTAGGCTGTTAGGGAATGAGTGGAGGTGTTGTGACCTACTTTTGGAAAAGGGTTGCGCTGTCTGAGGGGGAGGAGGGGAGTTGGATTGGCAAGCCGCCATCTTTATTCACCCTGTTGCCTTGGCGACAGAGGTTGAAGCATCACACTTGGATCCTGACTGAAATGAGCACGTTTCCCCCTTCAGCCTCCCTCCCATGATGTTGCATGTGCTCAAAAATCAGAGCGCATTAAACATCAGATCAGTTTATTCTCCCAGACTGAGAGCGAGATGGAGGACACACACAAATTGCATCCACAGACACATGCGCGCACACACACACACACACACACGCACACCAGGGCTGACCCCAATTAGTTGATTGTTTGGTCGTTAGGCTGTTGGTCAACTGAGATTGTGTTTGTTGAAACAGTAATATATTTATTTGGTTTGCTAAGTGGCTATATACAGTACCAGTCAAAAGTTTGGACACTTTATTATTATTTAAAAATTAAGAAAAACCCTTGAATGAGTAGGTGTCAACTTTTGACTGGTACGTTTTTTTTTTTTTTTTTTTTTTTATGTTAAGGTGCTGAATGAACTGTGTTTGCTCCGCTGATAGCCAGGTGTAGAAGTGGTAAAGTGTTGGAACTCTCCTGTTGGGACAGCTTTATGTATGTCCTAACAGTTTGTGGGCACAGTTTGTCACCATTATACTGCAATTAATGTATTGTTTAGTGTTGTGTGGTGGTTTTGCTGGAATTGATCTACATTTTTTATTTTTTTTAATGGCTCCATGAGGTAGTCACCTGGAATGCATTTCAATTAACAGGTGTTCGTTAAGTTCATTGGTGGGATTTCTTTCACTCAATGCGTTTGAGCCAGTCAGTTGTGTTGTGACAAGGTAGGGGTGGTATACAAAAGATGGCCCTATTTGGTAAAAGACCAAGTCCATATTATGGCAAGAACAGCTCAAATAAGCAAAGAGAAACGAAAGGCCATTACTGTAAGACATGAAGGTCAGTCAATACGTAACATTTCAAGAACTTTGAACCTTTCTTCAAGTGCAGTTGCAAAAACCATCAAGCGCTATGATGAAACTGGCTCTGAGGACCGCCACAGGAAAGAAAGATCCAGAGTTACCTCTGCTGCAGAGGATAAGTTCATTAGTTACCAGCCTCAGAAATTGCAGCCCAAATAAATGCTTCAGAGTTCAAGTAACAGATACATCTCAACATCAACTGTTCAGAAGAGACTGTGAATCAGGCCTTCATGGTCGAATTCCTGCAAAGAAACCACTACTAAAGGACACCAATAAGAAAGAGACTTGCTTGGGCCAAGAAACACAATCAATGGACATTAGACTGGTGGAAATCTGTCCTTTGGTCTGGAGTCCAAATTTGAGATTTTTGGTTCCAACCTGTGTCTTTGTGCGACGCGGAGTAGGTGAATGGATGGTCTCTGCATGTGTGGTTCCCACCGTGAAGCATGGAGGTGGTGGTGTGATGGTGCTTTGCTGGTGACACGGTCTGTGATTTATTTAGATTTCAAGGCACACTTAACCAGCATGGCCACCACAGCATTCTGCAGGGATACGCCATCCCATCTGGTTTGCGCTTAGTCCCACTATCATTTGACAGAATTCAGATCATGGGCTGTGTTCTCTTAGTGTTCTCCCTGTACATCATGTCAGATCTGTAGGATAAATAAAGGGGGCATATAAGCAGACGGTGAAAGCTCTTACAATATTCAATGATTACATTTCTCTAAAACAGGCTATAGGCTACATGTATATTTGTAAACAGCTGGTGCACGATATCTAAGGAAGTGGCTACGTTTTGCTCGCCAGAGGTAGAGTATCTCATGATAAGCTGTAGACCACACAATCTACCTTGAGTATATCTGGATTTTTCGTAGCTATCTACATACCACCCCAGACTGATGCTGGCACTAAGACCGCACTCAATGGGCTGTACTCCGCCATTAGCAAACAGGAAAACGCTCTTCGAGGCGGCGTTCCTAGTGGCCGGGGACTTTAATGCAGGGAAACCTAAATCTGTTTTACCAAATTTCTATCAGCATGTGAAATGTGCAACCAGAGGGGGAAAAAACTCCAGACCACCTTTTCTCCACACAGAGACGTGCACAAAGCTCTCCCTCGTCCTCCATTTGGCAAATCTGACCATAATTCTATCCTCTTGATTCCTGCTTACAAGCAAAAATTAAAGCAAGAAGCACCAGTTACTTGGTCAATAGTGGTCAGATGAAGCAGATGCTAAGCAGGACTGTTTTGCTAGCACAGACTGGAATATGTTCCGGGATTCTTCCGATGGCATTGAGTAGTACACCACATCAGTCACTGGCTTTATCAATAAGTGCTTAATTGACGTTGTCCCCACAGTGACCACACGTACATACCCCAACCAGAAGCCAGGCAATATCCGTACTGAGCTAAAGGCTAGAGCTGCCGCTTTCAAGGAGCGGGACGCTAACCCGGAAGCTTATAAGAAATCCTGCTATGCCCTCCGACGAACCTTCAGACAGGCAAAGCATCAATACAGGACTAAGATGGAATCGTACTACACCGGCTCCGATGCTCGTCGGATGTGGCAGGGTTTGCAAACCATTACAGACTACAAAGGGAAGCACAACCGAGAGCTGCCCAGTGACATGAGCCTACCAGACGAGGTAAACTACGTCTATGCTCACTCTGAGGCAAATAACACTGAAACATTCATGAGAGCACAACCTGTTCCGGATGACTGTGATCACGCTCTCCGCAGCCGATGTACGAGCTTTAGACAGGTCAACATTAACAAGGCCGCAGGGCCAGACGGATTACCAGGACGTGTACTGCGAGCATGCGCTGACCAACTGGCAAGTGTCTTCACTGACATTTTCAACCTCTCTCTGTCCGAGTCTGTAATATCAACATGTTTTAAGCAGCCCACCATAGTCCCTGTGCCCAAGAACACTAAGGTAACCTGCCTAAATGACTACCGACCCGTAGCACTCACATCTGTTGCCATGAAGTGCTTTGAAAGGCTGGTTATGGCTCACATCAACACCATTATTCCAGAAACCCTAGACCCACTCCAATTTGCATACCGCCCTAACAGATCCACAGATGATGGAATCTCTATTGCACTCCACACTTCCCTTTCCCACCTGGACAAAAGGAACACCGATGTGACAATGCTGTTCATTGACTACAGCTCAGCGTTCAACTCCATACTGCCCACAAAGCTCATCAATAAGTTAAGGACCCTGGGACTAAACACCTCCATCTGCAACTGGATCCTGGACTTCCTGACAGGCTGCCACCAGGTGTTAAGGGTAGGTAACGCATCAGCCACGCTGATCCTCAACACAGGGGCCCCTAAGGGTGTGTGTGCTCAGTCCCCTCCTGTACTCCCTGTTCACTCATGACTCCACGGCCAGGCACGACTCCAACACCATTAAGTTTGCCGATGACACAACAGTGGTAGGCCTGATCAACGACAAGACAGCCTATAGGGAGGAGGTCAGAGACCTGACTGTGTGGTGCCAGGACAACAACCTCTTCCTCAGTGTGATCAATACAAAGGAGCTGATTGTGGACTGCAGGAAAAGGGGGACTGAGCACGACCCCATTTTCATCTACGGGGCTGTATTGGAGCAGGTTGAGAGCCTCAAGTTCCTTGGTGTCCACATCACCAACAAACTAACATGGTCCATGCACACCAAGACAGTCGTGAAGAGGGCACAACAAAACCTATTCCCCCTCAGGAGACTGAAAAGATTTGGCATGGGTCCTCAGATCCTCAAGGTTATACAGCTGCACCATTGAGAGCATCCTGGCTGATTGCATCACTTCATGGTATGGCAACTGCTCGGCCTCTGACCGCAAGGCACTACAGAGGGTAGTGCGACCGGCCCAGTACATCATTGGGGACAAGCTTCCTGCCATCCATGACCTCTATACCAGGCGGTGTCGGAGGAAGGCCCTAAAAATTGTGGTACCCGAGTGCCAAGTCTAGGTCCAATACGCTTCTAAACAGCTTCTACCCCCAAGCCATAAGACTCCTGAACATCTAATCAAATGGCTACCCAGACTATTTGCATTGCCCACCCCCCCCTTTTACGCCACTGCTACTGTTATTATCTATGCATAGTCACTTGAATAACTCTACCTATATGTACATATTACCTCGACTAACCGGTGCAACCCGCACATTGACTCTGTACCGGTACTCCCTGTATATAGTTTCACTATTGTTATTTTACTGTTTCACTTTTTAATTACTTGTTCCTTTTATTTCTGTTTCATATTTTTTAAACTGCATTGCTGGTTAGGGGCTTGTAAGTAAGCATTTCACTGTAATACCTGTTGTATTCGGTGCATGTGACTAATAAAATTTGATGTGTAATGTGTATGACCGATGAGTACCGATACAATTTATCTATAATTTCTCTTCATGTGACAAGGATGGAAAGGATTTGCCAGTAGATTGTCGACTTGATTCATGACGATGACTGCTAGCTAAGGTTTTGAAAGTATGATGCTGACATGATTAGTTCAATCAAAGCCACTGTAGATATAACGTGGTTTGATGTAATTTTGTATGTGGCCTTCTTGGATGGGCACTTCTAATGCAACGCTATGGCAGCACCCAAGGGGCTTGAATTTGAGCTCTACCTTTTAGAGTTTGAGGTGATGTAGTGTTTCCATGAGTGACAGAACACTGTGCCAATCACGGCGCAACTAGAGAACATTACCAACCCATTCGCTCCGTATTTTCCGCTTGCTGCCCCTCTGCATTACTCAAGAAAGCAAAAAAGAGACCGTATTAAAAAAAAAAAATATGCATTCAATATTATTATTCCTGTCTTCCCGTTGTCATTGTCGGAGTGGACACACAGGTTGTGCACTCCGCAAACAATGTTACACTTGGTAACACAAGTGGTCTTATTTCATTCCATTTACAAATTCTGACAATTTAGTCATCTTTGGTTTGGAGAGCTCCTGTCAATGTTGTGTAAGGAGGTGCACGCATAGAAGTAGACCTATAGGCTACCTGGCCTGATTATACATAGAAGTAGGCCTATAGGCTACCTGGCCTGATTATACATAGAAGTAGGCCTATAGGCTACCTGGCCTGATTATGCATAGAAGTAGGCCTATAGGCTACCTGGCCTGATTATACATAGAAGTAGGCCTATAGGCTACCTGACCTGTGTGTAAATGTAGGCATATAAATGTGCCCATTTGGGGATCTGATAGTTTTCACTTTTGGCGTAACGCACCACCACTGTTGAGCTTCTCAAAGTAATGTCTTCACCTCAAACAGCAAGCAAACAGTCTGTTTTTACATCTGTTGAGAATGACAATAGTTCTATGTATTTGAAAAATCTTTCCAGCTCTCTCCCTTTCGATAACCACTCAACGTGAAAAGGAAGAATAATTCTCTGATTAAATGGAAACGGCATGAAATAGGCCTACCTGATTTACATCTTATCAGTGCTTGACTTGGACTGGAATAGGTTCCGGTACTCATTTTGGCTACTGGTACTGTTTATATTTAGGTGCAGGAGCTCCACAATACTTTTGAGCTAATATTCTATAAGAGGAACAGGAGCTCAAGCAGTAGAACATTTGAGGTGCTGGTACTCAGCTCTGGTGAGATCCTGTCCAAGTCAAGCACTGCTTCTTATCCCTTGCACAAATAGTTTACATGGCCGGAGCTCACTGGCTTGAAACTCAGAAGGCCCAGAATATTTTATACAATGTTGCAAGTTTGCTAGCCTAAGCTTTGGATGACCCAAATTGATACAATGTTTCAAGTTCATTGCAGACAGGCCATGTGTAGTGTTAGGTTCTTATTTTTCAGAGTAAATAACTCACGGACACTAGAGAAGCTTAACCAAGTTTAATTCTTCCCAAAGGGTCTTTACAGCTGTAATTCAGACAGACAAGGTAAATATATGCCACTTAAGACACTCGTCCTTCCCTCCAATCCTTACATCTTATGGTTCCACAGGAAGAGGATAGTAAACCCTTATTACTCCCTTCAGGAGATCTGAGCTCACCTTCTGACCTCAACCCCTCCTTCACCTAATCCACAGATGCCCATCTGCCTCCCCTATAGCAATCACTTGATCTCCTCCCGTCCACCCAGCACATTCCACAGATGTCCATCTGCCTCCCCTATAGCAATCACTTGATCTCCTCCCGTTCACCCAGCACAATCCACAGCCACTGTCTTTCTCACTCCTTATATTCTATGCTTCTGATCTATCATTTATTTAATATCTCAATGTTCAAAGTTTAGCTGACTGTGTTGATTCCAACAGCCAATGTGATTTATAGGATATTTATTTTGATCAGGATATTTTCTACCTGCAATGTTTTAGTTTTCTTTTTTTACGTAGTTACTAGAAGTGACTTTTTAGGTTTGTTTAATTTTCATTTAGATTTGGATAGAATTGATTCACCACATGACAATGATTTTGAGATATGAAGATGTTGTTATAAATTAAACTTGAATGAAAATGTGCATATGTAAACCATAACTGGCATGCAGATTGGTAAAATGGTCATATAAATTGACATTCCACATGACAAAGGTTGCCGACTCCTGTAGCCTGTTACCGGCAACATCAGGAGAGTGACGGCAGAGTCTGAAAGCCTGCGGGAGGATAATAGTTGGGTCAGGTTACGTTTATTCTTTTTCTGGTTATCTAGATCTCTGGCAACCTCATGAGCCATTTGTGTTATTTCATCAAACCATGAGCTTTAAGCATCAGACAAGCTCAATGCATATAGTTGATTTGATAAAAACGCATAAAGTGTGTCTATAAATGGAAAAATGCACGTTTTTAAAAATGTCTACCAATCCATTGTTCGAAGGAACAGAAGACTTTCGGTCGACCCAAGTTGTGTGGGACAGCCCTAGCGTGTGCGCACACAGTGATGAGTCTGGCCCATGTTGTCTTGGAGCCATGGGGTGATCTCCTCTCTCTGCAACAAACACGGCACGTTGGATTTTCTGCCATTGTCTATTACTGTGTAACTGTTGCTGTGGGCTCCATCCCTCCCGGTAGATTCTATTCATACTGTGGTAATAACTTTTATCAGAAAGGGCCCACTGTTAAGTAGACAATCAAGCGCAAGCATAGTTGTAACTTCATTAGGTTACTTTTCGATATTTTGGTACATCTATATATCAAAATGCTAATTTGTACCGTAAAACATTCTAAGGATCAGATTGTCATATTGTATTCATATCTAATTGAGCGATTTTTAAAGAATGTTAAATGTGAGTGCTACAAATACGCAGCTGCACCAAGGGTGGGAGCAGGCAGCACGCCATGGAACAGATCATCTCTCCGGCTCACCACGCAGGAGCTGGGGCTCTTGCACCGCAGGTGGACGTGTTTTTAATTGTTGGGAGGCTGTTCGGCTGTGATTGTTCTGATTTGTGTGGGAGTCCTCCCTGCAGTGCATCTCACACAATGAGAATAGGGCTAACAGTGTTTTAATCCCAGTGCTGGAAGGCACATGAAGGCACAGCGGTGGGGGCTTGGAGGATAAGAGTCTGACCCTTGTGGAGCTAAACGTGTAGTTTCTAGGAGTCACTCTGTCACTAGTTTTTGTTGCCTTATGTAAGGAAGCATGTTTTATTTCACACACATCCACTGTTTGCTGTTGAAAGCGTCTTCTGTCTCGTCTGTTTTAGTTGAATTTTTTTATACTTTTTTTTAATCGCTGCCATGTCCCCACAGGAGGCCTTTTGCCTCTTGCCAGGCCATCATTGTAAATAATAATTTGTTTAGAATTGACTTACCTGGTCAAATAAAACGTTCAGTTTTTACTGGTGTTTAGGCTGTATTTTCAGTTTGCCATTTTATACCAATAATGATATCAGCACAGCACGGTAATACTGAGCTTGAATAATTCAGTGATTTGTGTTTTCGGAAGCCAACACTGTCACCCATCAAGGGCAGTATCTGCTGATTGAAAGGCTAGCTTTTGTCTTTGGTCTGTTCTGACATTGCACAGAACCTAGCCTAAAACGGATTGAAACGACCCCTATTTGTGCATCATTTACATCAAACCTTTTCATTTGGAACGTTACGTTTACAGTCACCTGGTGTGTTTTGAATCAAAAATAACTTAGTTTTCAAATCAACTGTCTTTGAATCTTTAATTGGACCATGAAAATGGAGATTGTTAAAGGATATGAGTGAATTAAACATCCACACCGCTGCAGTCGAGACTACTGCTGACTAATTGGGTTTGAACACCTCCCTCTGCAACTGGATCCTGGACTTCCTGACAGGCAGACCCCAGGTGGTGATGGTGGGCAAAATCACCTCCACCCCACACAACTAACACCATCGTTGATTTTCCAGACAACATGGCGGTGCTGGGCCTGATCGGCGACGAGACAGCCAACAGGGAGGTTAGAGCCCCGACAGAGTGGTGCTAGGGAAACAGCCTCTACCTCAACGTCAGCAAAACCAAGGAGCTGATTTGGGGTCTCTGGGAAACTGGGAGGGGAAGAGGGCTATTGACGTGTGTTTACTTTATAATGTGAATAGTCATACTTGACATGGCACATTTATCTCTTCTGTATATCCTATTGTGTACACATCAGGCTATTACTAGGCATGCTACCACTTCTATTACTAGGCATAATCAAATGTATTTATATAGCCCTTCTTACATCAGCTGATATCTCAAAGTGCTGTACAGAAACCCAGCCTAAAACCCCAAACTGCAAGCAATGCAGGTGTAGAAGCACGGTGGCTAGGAAAAACTCCTTTAGAAAGGCCAAAACTTAGGAAGAAACCTAGAGAGGAACCAGGCTATGAGGGGTGGCCAGTCCTCTTCTGGCTGTGCCGGGTGGAGATTATAACAGAACATGGCCAAGATGTTCAAATGTTCATAAATTACCAGCATGGTCAAATAATAATAATCACAGTAGTTGTCGAGGGTGCAACAAGTCAGCACCTCGAGTAAATGTCAGTTGGCTTTTCATAGCCGATCATTGAGAGTATCTCTACTGCTCCTGCTGTCTCTAGAGAGTTGAAAACAGCATGTCTGGGACAGGTAGCACGTCCGGTGAACAGGTCAGGGTTCCATAGCCGCAGGCAGAACGGTTGAAACTGGAGCAGCAGCACGGCCAGGTGGACTGGGGACAGCAAGGAGTTATCATGCCAGGTAGTCCTGAGGCATGGTCCTAGGGCTCAGGTCCTCCGAGAGAAAGAAAGAGAGAATTAGAGAGAGCATACTTAAATTCACACAGGACACCGGATAAGACAGGAGAAATACTCCAGATATAACAGACTGACCCTAGCCCCCCGACACATAAACTACTGCAGCATAAATACTGGAGGCTGAGACGAGGGGTCAGGAGACACTGTGGCCCCATCCGATGATACCCCCGGACAGGGCCAAACAGGCAGGATATAACCCCACCCACTTTTCCAAAGCACAGCCCCCACACCACTAGAGGGATATCTTCAATCACCATCTTACCATCCTGAGACAAGGCCGAGTATAGCCCACAAAGATCTCCGCCACGGCACAACCCAAGGGGGGGTGCCAACCCAGACAGGAAGACCACGTCAGTGACTCAACACACTCAAGTGACGCACCCCTCCTAGGGACGGCATGGAAGAACACCAGTAAGCCAGTGACTCAGCCCCTGTAATAGGGTTAGAGGCAGAGAATCCCAGTGGAGAGAGGGGAACCGGCTAGGCAGACACAGCAAGGGCGGTTCGTTGCTCCAGAGCCTTTCCGTTCACTTTCACACTCCTGGGCCAGACTACACTCAATCATAGGACCCACTGAAGAGATGAGCCTTCAGTAAAGACTTAAAGGTTGAGACCGAGTCTGCGTCTCTCACATGGGTAGGCAGACCATTCCATAAAAATTGAGCTCTATAGGAGAAAGCCCTGCCTCCATCTGTTTGCTTACAAATTCTAGGGACAATTAGGAGGCCTGTGTCTTGTGACCGTAGCGTACGTGTAGGTATGTACGGCAGGACCAAATCGGAAAGATGGGTAGGAGCAAGCCCATGTAATGCTTGGTAGGTTAGCAGTAAAACCTTAATCAGCCCTTGCCTTAACAGGAAGCCAGTGTAGGGAGGCTAGCACTGGAGTAATATGATCACATTTTTTGGTTCTAGTCAGGATTCTAGCAGCCATATTTACTAACTGAAGTTTATTTAGTGCTTTATCCGGGTAGCCGGAAAGTAGAGCATTGCAGTAGTCCAACCTAGAAGTAACAAAAGCATGAATACATTTTTATGCATTTTTGGACAGAAAGTTTCAGATTTTTACAATGTTACGTAGATGGAAAAAAGCTGTCCTTGAAACAGTCTTGATATGTTCATCAAAAGAGAGATCAAGGTCCAGAGTAACGCCGCGGTCCTTCACAGTTTTATTTGAGACGACTGTACAACCAAGGTTAATTGTCAGATTCAACAGAAGATCTCTTTGTTTCTTGGGACCTAGAACAAGCATCTCTGTTTTGTCCGAGTTTAAAAGTAGAAAGTTTGCAGTCATCCACTTCCTTATGTCTGAAACACAGGCTTCTAGCGAGGGCACTTCTATTACTAGGCATACTACCGCTTCTATTACTAGGCATACTACCGCTTCTATTACTAGGCATACTACCGCTTCTATTACTAGGCATACTACCGCTTCTATTACTAGGCATACTACCGCTTCTATTATTGGTTATTTTTTTGTTGACTTTACTCTTATTGCTGTAGGTTTTTCTACTGCGTTGAGGGAGCTAGCAAACAAACATTTCGCAGCATTTTTTTATGCCTGCTTTAGACTGTACATGACAAGTCAAATGAGTGAATTGACAAATGTGAAACTTGGAAAAGGTTAAGTGTTGTCAAAGGATATGTATTGCTGCATTTGTAAATGTACATGTTTTATATAGACGGGCTTACTTTCTTCCTGACTCATGTCTTAACAGCTCTATCTGCATACCCGTAATTCCTCTCTCCCAATTCCTCAGGTATTCCGAAGTGGCGAGGGCATGGGCATCCGTCTGGACAGTGCGTCTGCGTTCCA
The DNA here is from genome assembly GCF_901001165.1 of Salmo trutta. Classification (NCBI taxonomy): domain Eukaryota; kingdom Metazoa; phylum Chordata; class Actinopteri; order Salmoniformes; family Salmonidae; genus Salmo; species Salmo trutta. The sequence goes on from NC_042968.1 coordinate 78,432,593, forward strand.
GGGAGCTGTCATCTCTCCCCATTACGACTCCCTTTTGGTTAAAGTCATCGCCAGCGGGAAGGACCTGCCTGCTGCCGCCGCCAAGATGAACAGGGCGCTGGCGGAGTTCCGTGTCCGCGGGGTCAAGGTAGGGTCATTCATTACGGCACATTGTCACATTATGTGACCACATTAGGCTTTTTAGTCACCCGCTACACGACTCAAGTGACTAATCCAGTCAGCAAGAATTTTTTGAACTTATCAAATAACCTTTTTTCGAAAGTGCTTGGAAGTGCAGCTTCTGAAAGCACCCCGTTTTATCCGCACCTAAAACTGTCTACATGTGTCATTACTGTGTAATGGTCAGATGTTTTTAGCACAAGACCCTTACTACGGGAAAAGCGGCATAGTGAAAAGTGCTGAAAGTGGCAACTCTGGAGAAGAGAAGTGGAAAGCATCCTTTTCTGACATCCATGAAAAGGATGTCAGAAGGCTAAGTGGGCAGAGAGAAGGGAGCTGTGTAGAGGCCGTTAAGGCCAGACAGGTCATCAATGCATTTATGATTCATCTGATCCTGATGATCAAAGACATTTGTAAATGATAAACATTGTAGAGAGCTGAATTTTTCTCCCCTCAAAGCCCAGATTTTCTTTCTTGCAAGTAGTGCATCTTTTAAATGGCACCGTTTTTAATTGGTAAATTATTTAGTAGTAATGGGAAGTAGAAGCTAAATATACAACGGACTGGATGGCTTGTCTACGCATGAGACGGAGAGGATAAAAGACTAGCAGATGGGAAAAATGCAGGTAGGTTTCTACTTTCAACTTTGTATCGAAGAGGGCTTTGGTTTGGAATTGTTAAGTAGAGAATCAGAGTGGCAATACTAGTGTCAATAACATATGTTCACATGAAAGCACAGTATGAATGGCAGTAATGGCTGTATATATGTGTTTTTGTTGGTTTGAAGGGAGGGAGTTCTTGTTCTGTCAGCCCTAGTTTTCCATGGCTCTGAATGAAACCTTTGATTGGTGTGTGTGTGTGTGTGTGAGAGAGCGAGGGTTAGGGGCAGCAGCTGCAACATGGCCAGCTGCGCTTTTGAAGGGCATGCAGCAGGGGAACGCTCCAACATCTTATGACTGTCCAACCCCACACACACACTTACCTTTCCTGCATCAGCTTCTGCAAACCAGCGCCAACATGATTCTATTCTCTTGATTGTCCTTTTTCTTCTTCCTTTCCGCTTGTCTAGTGTCCCCTCCTTGAATTCCTTTCCTTATTCTCCTTTTCTTGTTGACCTGATACAGTGTGACAGACTGAGACGACTGCCCTGTGTAGTTGAGATTTCATTTATCTTATATCCCTCTCCCCTCTCACCCTCTCCTTACCCCTCTCGTTCCCCAAGTTAATGCTCTCTTCAGCCCCGGAGGTATTTTGTTGGCATGATTATTTGCAGCGCTCTAAAATATTAAAGCTGCTCCAGATCATCCCCTCTCTGCTCCACAAGAGCACTAACTAGCGAATTGTCACATGTTTTTTAATGATGACTCATTATCACTTCAGGATGGGTGAAGAGGTTCAAACCATGTTGGTCGCACAATTGCCTCCCTCCATTTCCTTGCATGTTTGATTAATTTCCCTCACTGCATATACTAAACTCATTTTCCCCCTCTATCATGCATCCATCCTTTCCCATGTCTAAATCTCATTCGCTCTCACGCTGTTCCTCCCAGCAGGGTTAGGCCACTCGAGCCCCATTGGACCACAGCAGTGCCTCCTTTTTTATTTATTTTTTACTACCCAGCTTCAAATGGGTAGTTTATTTAGCACTGACGCCACCAGAGATGTAATTACCTGTTCAAGTAAGAGTACAGCCAAGTGATTTCCCCCAGCAGCACCATTAGGTGTTAGAGAAGCAGAGGAAGTGCTGCTAACATCTGCCCAGATTTACACAACATATTGGCTGAAAAAAACGATCAGAAAATGTGATACCATCCTAGCCATAGGCAGTGCTGGTTTGAAAACCTGAGCCGACAAGGTGAAGAAATCTGTTGATTTGCCCTTGAGCAAGGCAGTTAACCCTAATTTGCTACAGTGGTGCCCTACCACTGGCTGACCCTGTAAAACAACACATTTCTCTGCACCTATCATACTATTGTGGCTGACCCTGGAAAACAACACGTTTCTCTGCACCAATGCGGCTGTGTGTGACATGCTTTTCCAATTCCCTCGTGATTTAATGGTGTTGTAAACATGTTGAAATCCTTTTTAAAGGTAATCCCACAGTCATTTATCGGCGTAGCAACAGACTCGGAGCTTCCCAAGTTCAACGTCAACAAGATTTGTTATTTCAGCGCTCATGTTACCCACTGTGCTGTTGTGCTAATATCTTCGCAGTGTACTGTAGTGGTGCATGCAGATACACCTTGGAAAGACTAACCAGCATTACCAGCCCAATATCCACTACATGTAGCTGTCTCACTCTACAGATGGACTATGAATTGGCTTTTAGTTGTGTTTTTTTTTACCCCTCGCTCACCCGCAGATAGAAATTGTACCTTAAGTGGTCTGGGAAATTACTCCTTTGGGTACTATGCAATGATTCCTGTGCCCACCATCAGTTATCTTTTGTATGTCCCTTTTTCTTACCACCTCCTCCCACAGTTATGCATTTACTGTACACATGAGCATGAGAGCAAAGACAAGGCTCTTAATCAATTGAAATGGGAGCAATAAGTTGTTGCCAGCTTATATACCTACTACATTCCTTTACAAGTAGAAACGGAGATGTAGTGCTCCATATGAAACGGCAACACATTCACTGCCACTGTGTAGCGCAAAAAAACTGGTCTTTGAAGCCCTAATCTGCACTGAATGGTTCCCAGAGGTGTGACTGGCTTTAGAGGGAGATATGGCGAACTGAAGCAGGGTGTGGGGAGATATGGAGAGGAGTTGTGTGAAATCGAGATGAGTGGGAGGCTGCTTAAAGATGTAGTGTGCAGGCAGGCTGGGTGCAGATTGTTCCCTTTATTTCAGATCTCGCTCAGATCAACACATCTGATTTATTATTATGCATGGATACTTTTCAGTCATTAGAATTTGAAAGCTTTGCTGCACTCTGCTTCGAAGTGGGATAGTGAATTAGGGACG